>NC_092563.1:9785000-10085000 GCF_037975245.1 Apostichopus japonicus | reverse complement strand
AGTAAAGAAATGCCAATACAATACAAATTTTCTTCTGCAAAGTGGACACCACACGTAAAAAAAAGTATACAGTTTAAATAGTTAAGATACCACAAGAAACCAATCTATAACAATCAAGAACATCCTGAATTATTCAAATTCCTTCCCGCTACATAGGCCCATGGAATAATGAGATTAGTATACTAGTAGGTGTATCAATTACTGAACATTTCATTGAGCAAAACAAAAATGACGCGAACTCAGTCTTTGAGGGAGATCCTGACAGTTATAATGCATTCTCAAATCCATTCTTTTTCCTTTTATCCATTCTTTTTTCTTTTATCCAGACAGTACTTTGTATCGTGAGCAGTGTTTAACTTGGCAGTTACTTTGTTTCGCTGGAAACACTGGAGCAGATTAAAATCAGTTTATGTATTGTAAATAAGAAACCCAAAATCATTTTGTATCTTGAAACACTGTGTTTACGTTAGCATTGTAAATCTACAAAGTTTAAAATCTTGAGAAAGAACGCTTAAGTGTCATCTTAAGACATACATGTAGTCGAACAAAAGAGATTGTTTTGTTTCTTAAGCTCAGACAAAGAAACAATTATCAAACAATGGTGAAAATGCTTTATAACGTGTACTTAACGATAAAGGTTTGGGTTGAAACTGTCCAATATGGTTTTTGAAAGATACATAATTGAAGCATATAAATGTATATGTACCTTTATGCTAGGTACACTCTTTAAAGGACTTAAAATGCTAAGATTGAACAAACAAATACTGATATCACCACGTATGACTCCATTCCTTGATACAAAATATAAAATGAGTAATTGGCCTATATTACTCCATCTTGGTCTTTTAGAACTTCCATCATTACACTAATTCAATTCGAATAGCTTGTAACAAGTCCAACAAATAGATGTGGCATCCATTTTTCAGAAATATGAATGCTAGATGAGGGTTTTTGTTTTCATCTATGAAGGAATCTTTTACCTTTCAAGAAAGTCATCTTGCTAGTTTAAAATGTACTAAAATCATAATTGGCAAAGATAGTAACAAAAGATCACTATGTGATTACTCTGAACATGACACATGTTAGGTTCGAAGCATAAGAACTGAGAATTCATGTCTCTTGACAGTGATTAAACACTGGAGTGTGTGATGTAAAAAGACACTGCATTTGTCATTCAGACAGATCTCAAAAGAATCATTAGTAAGTTTATGAAAATTAAGTATTCCCATGAACTTGATTCTAAAAAGACATTGGAAGCTCAAATCTATGTTTCATCGTCGGAGTCATCACTCCAAGATGGTTCAGTACTTGAATCATCGGCATCAAACTCGGAAGCCACGTCTGGTCGGCTACTTTGAAAATCTTCGCTCAGTTCCCCCTCTTGGAATAGATGATCTGGGAGAGCCGGTCCCTCAAACCAGTCAGGGCTGTAGCACCCATTCTTGCTCTTCCAACCGTAGTTCTGTGGATCCAAGCCAGGCAAGACTCTTCCTCAGAGTGTTAGAATTATAATGTGGGGAACTGTAATTTTTGCCCAGGCCAGCAAATCCTAAAATATTTAGAGGCTTAGGTGAAAGTGTTATCTTTATTTTGCTTAGAGCAGCGAATAGCTAAATAAGATAAAACACTGGTCTTGTGTACAGTAACTCCAATTTATGCTGGAAACAATATAACCATGAGCTTGAAATGTCATGTTACAAGGCACATATATCCAATTCTTTAGGCCCATATATAGGGCCACATTGGGCCACCTATTCTTTCTATCTGGTGGGACCTATGCAGAAGAAAATTTGTCTTGCATTGGCAGTTCTTTACTCTGTGGAAAGTACTTTTGCATTTAATATTGTTTTTGTGTGGTTCCAAACCGGTTTTGAGTGGTACCTTGCATATTTAATCTGGGTCAATGATACGATAATGGGCATTTTGGGCCATATTTGGGGGCGTCTGGCGGGCCGTTAGCAGTAGAAAATTTTCTGGCATAGGCCATTCAGTACTTTGTGGCATTCATGCATTAAGTTGACATTGGTTTCAAGTGGTACCTCGTTCGTTTGATCAGATGCATTTTTTTAGGGGCCCTTCTTGGGCGTCTGGCGGGCCCTTTGCAGCAGAAAATTTGTCTGGCATGGGCCATTCAGTACTATGTGGCATTCATGCATTAAGTTGACATTGGTTTCGAGTGGTACCTCGTTCGTTTGATCAGATGCATTTTTGGGCCCCCTTTAACCGGCCCCAGGGGCCACATGCAGCAGAGCGAAAAACCACGGCAGACATCCACTTTTGGATATACTGGGTTTTTCCACAAATGTTCCAATACTCAGATATTGGTACCTCGTTCGTTTGATCAAAGTGCCCTGGGCTGCCGGTCTGTAACGTCATTAGGTTTAACGTTAGGCAATTCGCCTATAGCTACTGCATGATAGGCCTAGCCTAGGACCTAGATCTTAGCTTGTTCGTACACAAGTTGGAATAATCGAAAATACACACTTTATGGTCTAATATACTATATACTTTTTAAGTGACTAACAAACGACACTGGCCAAAGGCCCAAAGAAAACTGGTCTAATATACTAACCTTGCAATGGTTACTGACAATATCACTGGATGATCATATTTTTTTGATTTTTCGTACCGTAACCGTCTGGCTGCTAACTCCCTGCTGTACGTTCCTTGCTCGTCGTGTACGTATGTGTACAATGTACTATAGTTCAGTGCAGTACGCTAGGCCGTACCGTGGCGCTACAATTGTTAATATTTCCCCGCGCTTTTTCATGTGACGAATATATCAACCTGATTGACTAGTGAGTTTCGTCCCAGTGCTGACATTTATTGTAGGACCAGATTAAAATAGAACTGTGACCATTATGTTCTGGTCAGGCGACCTTTTGGGTTAGTCGTGAAGGCATCTCTACCAAGATTATGGCGGGATAATCGTTGACTAACGTAAACCAGTCGATATGACTAGACTTTAGCCTCGCTTGACTAGATTGTGTTTAGAGTGTATTAGAGGATGATTTTTCTCGTGGTTAAAATGACGCTGTTTGTATTGTCACAGGCGATGGCTCCGTTACAACTTCTTGGGACATAGGAGAGAATTGGATGACCTTATACCCGGAGGCAACTGAACCACCATTCGTAATGGCAGATCTCCTTCACGAATTTCAACCAAATGCTAAAATAGTGGTCATTTTACGAGAACCAGTCAGTAGGTAAGTGTTGTATGTTCTTCGTTCTTGTATTTGTTGTTGCGAAGAAATCAATGTATGGAGTAGTTAGTGATAAAGATGATTTCATATCAATCTATATAGTGGTTTCCGTGATCATTGCATGTTGAAATGTGATTACTTATTCTGATATTCTTTCCGTGTGCCAAGAGCTAAGATAGTGGTCATCTTGGGTGAACCCCTAATCTGCGAGGACGTACGAACTTGTCCCTAATCCACCTCCGAATATGAACCTATGCTTGACGATTGTCTACGAGAATGAAAGAAGGTGTTCCATAGGTGTTAGGTTTCCCTTTGGTTGAGGGTGGCACCGTGAGGTGGTCTCTATATGTCCGAGGGTGACCATACCTGATGGCAGTGTAAGTGGGAACTCAAAATTTGTAGTTCGTCAACGTATAGTTGTCCGACTGTGACGGACCGCAGTGATAGCATGAGAATATCTCGACAGGGTAATACCATGGAGGTACGTCCATGCTACTAGCATGCGAGGTCCCCATTGTGCGAGGTCCCGAATGTTACTTTGAATGTTCCTCACACGGATAGCCTGTTGAGGTACATTATGCTTGAATTGCTACACTTTATTACATTCATGTAACAATTTTCATTCACTTCTCTGTCTACTGATGAAATCTCATTACTTTCATAGTAGTTTGTCAAGATTTGTTATGATGGTGTTGGAGCACATGGAAATAAAAATGTTATTGGCAAAATAAAAGATATTATGCCTATTATGCAAGTTCTAAAGTGGTAAATTTAATTATTTTACAGACAGTACTCAAGTTACTTATACTGCCATGGAAAGAACGCAGACGACTTTCATCGTCAAACAATGAAACATCTGGAATGTCACGCAGACTGTGAAAGTAAACATTCCCTCCGGTATTGTGCATATGCTATAACTCAATGTGTGAGTATATACACAGAAACCTTCGCGTATACGGTTACACTGTAGTTAGTTGACGTGATAGGCCAATGCCATGCCGGTTCAAATTGTCAGCTAAACTTGGTTGATACGGTTTACTGATAAGAAATGCCAAGTCTATAACAGCATTTCACAGCCAGAGTAGCCTATATTACCAATGTATTGGACTACGGCAAGAAAGGGCCAAATGCCAAGTCAGTTTCGGTTTTCAAACAATGTAATATCACTGACAGAATAGGTCAAATACCAAGTCAGTCTCAAGCAACGTATAGTTTTTGTAGTTTAATTTAGTGTCATTTTGTTTTCATTTAAAGCCAACGTCAGCCAAATACTGCGTGGCTTAAATCTCTTGCTCTAATCAGCCAAATACTGTTTGGAATTTATAATGCTATACAGCTATCAGCTGCGCGCTACCCGTTCAGTAAGCACACACAATAGCTAAAGCACAATGATTTTCTAAAGCGGCAAATACGTCCTCTCTTCTCGAGATCTAACTGTACACTGAAGCGTACCATTTTCCAAATTTTAGACAGGGAATTTAGACTTACTAGAGTACTTACATAGTCAGGCAAATCACTCACGTCCTGTACCGATTCAAACTTTTGCTGTTGTCTTGTTTTGCGTATATTCATTCAAGACTCGGGAACTCACGTCGTGAAGTTGACTTTAAAGTACCCATTCCACGAACGAATTCAGATTTCAATTGAACGGCTAACGAATCTTGGATAAAGTAAACACGAACCCAATGTAGCGTATGTATCATAAGTAAGGTCAACATGTGTTCCAAGCATAAAAAGTAAAGTTAGGGCGTTTGGAAGGAAACCTCGTAACTAGACTTAACTAAGTGTCACAGGTCAATCAACAACTAATATTAATCTGTTCGGCTTAAGCACCATGCATGTTTCAGTGACGTCAATAAACTCATTCATGTTTCGACTTTTAAAGACACGTGGACCTTACCATTCTTCTGATTCAGTGTATGTCTTCCAACTTCCAAGCGATGGTCATTACTGATGCTGATGTCACGAGCAATCTGATTGGCTGAAAATTTCATAATTGCAAACCTGTTTGGGGAAAAAATCGCTGCCGGGCTATCTTTACCACATCACGGGGAATCCACATATACCAATTTAAATCGACAGATACCGATTCATATTAACATAAACCAGATTAAACTGGTATATGTCGAATTAAACTGGTCACTTGCAACAGTTTTCTCCTTAGTTTGATAACCTTACCGGATAAATGTGGATATAAAATAACCGATGGTAGTATGTAAAAATCTGCGCTCAACAATTTCCTTCAAAAATTGGTTTTAAGTTTTAATGTTAAGTAACCACGAGGAGGGACATCACGCTCGTTTAAAAATTACTTCAGACTTCGAGAGGTGTTAGAACAGGTTTCCTGTTAATTACATGTAAGTTTATTATACTCTACTAAAAGTTTAAATGCTGTAAGCTTAAACTTCCATATGCATCTCAATTTGAGACGATGCCGATGACATGGTTCGATTTAACAGTGAAACTACCAAGCTTACCTAGACAAAGGAAATTAATAATGTTTGATTCTATTAAAGGCAAATACTCTTCAAAATATCTCAATGCTTTTCTGGCTTTCATTTCAGTTCCACCTACAAAATAATTAAGCAAAATTTACACACCTTTTACTTGGGGGGGTGGGGGTGGGGGTGGGTGGGGGTGGGTGCATGAGTTCAGGTCGACTTCACCTTTAGTCGGAATCAAGGATCTAGCATCAACACGGTATGACACACCTCTACGAACGATATCACTCACATCGCAACCAAGCTTTATCGCTTCAACTTGAACGTCACACTTGGCAGGAGTTTCCGAATATTCTCTTCAAGTGTAAACTTTATCCTTAGCACCAACAATAGTGGCTCGGCGTATTGAACATGCTTGTTAATATCCAGGAAAGTATATCAATTCATATCGGGGTATAATCCAAACTTTCTTGCTGTAATTTCAGCGTACAGTTTCATTTCCTAGCCTACTGCAAAATAAATGCCATGTTCTGGCAGTTATTGACAGTCATGGACAGTTATGTTAATTCAGATTCCCCGATTCGTGATGATTATCAAAAGCGGTGATTGTCACAAGAGCTGGACCAATACGATTTCGCCATGTTCCGCTTTTCATGTTCTCTTGACCAATTGGTCAATCAGATTTCACAGTCAATTTCATTTTCTTAAATTGTTCACTGAACTTTGCTGATGATGGCTTTAGTCTGAGGTACTCTCAGGCTGTCCATCTGGTTTTAGATGGATCGCTTCTCGGCCTTTTTGCTAAGATCATGTGTAGTATCTGTTCCTTTTCGAGGGGAATGGTGATGCACACTCGACGATGATCACACAGTCACAGTCCCGATGCAAGAGGACTGGGCTGGAGAGCGGATCAGTCGTTCGGTAGTTTGGTTTTCGTGCCCAGGTTCTTTCCTGGGGGACTTTTTCTTAAAAAGTATCTGGTTTTAGATGCAGCCTATACATTATATAATATGTTTGTCGAATATAATATCCTCTAATACCGGTGCATGTGTGTTGTGTGCTATGTAATGCAGTATATGGTTGTATTTTGTATTGCACAGTTGTTTATCAAAATGGCCTCTATCACGTATAAACTAAGTTTATTAATTGAAACTGGGTTTTGGTTATCTTTTTAGGGAGACATGATTAACCTTCTAATTCAATGTTGAATACATGTCGCTGGTAATGTAAAGGTGTATACAATGCGGTGACCAACTAAACATTTTCTTATTTCACAGAAGCTCTTCAGGGGCATGTATTACTATTTTCTACGTGATTGGATAGAAGCCTATGGTCGGGAAAAAATCCACGTGGTGATGCTTAGCGAATGGATGAGTGACTCCGTGAACCAGTACAAAATGTTATCGGAGTTTTTAAATTTAAGTAAGTAACAGTTTACACACCTTCTGGCAAATTAAACGTATATGCTATAACAATAATAAATGTCATTCATTTAACAGCTTAACAGATTCATAGCACTTTGTCATCGTATTCTTCATAGATACGCCATCAGATGAAATAATACAGCGGATTGTTAGCAGAGGGGTTCAAAATTCACAGACGGAGAAGAAGAAAAAAAGAGCAGGTGTAATACGACCAGATACTAAGAAAATGCTTCAAGATTTCTACCGACCATTGAACCACAAACTAGCTGAATTACTGAACGACACAAGGTTCTTGTGGGACTATTAAATTTCAACTACCAATAATGAAAGCTTCTTAGAACGAACACAATTAAAGCAAAGACGATTAATATTCTATAGAATACTGTATCACTGAACCAAATACATGTTTTCAGTGATTTATGACAGAATTCATCATCTTGATATGTCATAGTCAACAACAACTACGAATGAGTGCTTGTGCTTTGGTTATATTATGGTTGTAAGATATTAACATATGCTGAATCTCTGGAATGCTCCTTTAAGACTAAATTATTGATGACGTCAGCTCCTCACTCTAGGACTAAATGCTGATCCCATTATTTCATAAGTTTGATAATATTATAGACACTATTGTGTGTATCAAGCATTGTATCGGATATACAAACGGGGTATATATCACGGGGTATATAAACGGGGTATAATAGCGGGGTATGCTCAAACGGGATGTATATATATATATATATATATATATACACAATGTGTATGTAATGTGAATGACGACCTTCCTTACCGGTTTCGAACTACTGGACATACAATCAGCGTCCATAGCCTAGTGGTTAGGGTGTTCGCATGTTAACGTTTTTCACTGTTCTGGATTTTACAACTCACTACAATTTCAAATATATATATATATATATATATATATATATATATATATATATATATATGTATATGTATATGTTTATGTATATGTATATGTATATGTGTGTGTATATGTGTATATGTATATATGTATAAATGTATATATACATATATATGTATATATATGTATATATTATATATACACTTATTATTGAATTGACAACATTAATGATACAGAACTAATCCATGTTGAAAACTGAAATCTTGTTAGCTTCAACGATTCACATGGTTCGAATGCGTAAGTTTCGCATCATTAGTGGTTATGTAGTGTACATATACATTTGACATATTCTAGTGTGCGAATGAAAGGTTCTTGCACTAACTCACATTCTCACAAACATTCGGACAATTAAAGCCGCAATTGAAGCATTTGGGTATAGTAATTTCTCGTCATACCGAACAAGCAATGTTATATTTCACGTAAAATAATTCAAGGACGCCAACAAATTGTCGATTCATACAACTCCTGCGATTCCATGTAGAAGAAATATTGTGTTTCAAATGTAATGGTAATGTTTTAGGCTTTTTGTGCAAATCTTAGAAGATTTATTCTAATAGCAACATTCCTAGTGAGATGTTGGTAGAATAAAGTAACAAATTATTATGAAGAATTTATCTGTAAGATTTTAACGGTCGAATATGGTACCAGACGGTTGTGAAAACTTAAACTACAAATATTGCATTCGGCTCTTCTAAATGTCTGATAATCAAGCTCATGAAATATTGCCCCATCCTTTTTCAAATTTCCTTCATGTTTCTTCACGTTGTAGTTTTATATACACCATGAATATACAGAAATTTACGCACACACAACTCTAAATCAAAGAAGATGAGGTAATTTATTTATATTGAACGAGTCTGTAAATTTTATCATTGCATATACATCTAATTTCACGTGGAAAGTCGAACCACAAGTATTGTTAATCCGAAGCATTTGAGAGACGTCTCCAAAACCTGGCCAAAACTGCACTTTCATTATTATTATTATTTTATTTTTCATTTCATTCTTTCTTACTTGCGATTTACATAATAACAGTGGCATGGGATCGTGCGTAAGATTGGTAGCATAGTAAGCTCAACCCATGATTCTTCTTGAAATAGTTTAGTCTTCTTCAAACGGCGTTGATTTGACCCTATATCCGAGAACGAATGCGGGCGCTCTTTACAGATGCTTTTCAACGGACCAGCAATAATACCTTAGTTAATGATATTGTAGTTTATGACTAGCTATATTACCGTAGTTTATGAAATTTAGTTTATGACTAGCTATATTACCGTAGTTTATGATATTGTAGTTTATGACTAGCTATATTACCGTAGTTTATGATATTGAAGTTTTGCTGAAATTTCGTTATATAACAATGCCCATATCATCAATTTTGTTTTTGCCAGCAAGTTTCTATCTTTCGGAAGGTTCATTGTTTGGTTTAAGCAAACCATATGTTATTTAGAGACTGATCTTTATTATCAATGTATTTGATTAAACCGATCCAGTTTAATAAATGAGGCAATTTTCTTTACTGTTTATTTTTTAAGTCATTAAAGTTTGAAGGGTAAAAAAAAGAAGTAAAACGGTCAGTTACTGAGTTTACTATAAAGAGAACTCAAACGAATTAATTCAACTTTCCCAGTCACGTGATGCAACACTGTATCTTTTCCAAAGATGTCAAATCTGGGGGTCGGCCATTCGATCATTGAGCAGGTGTAATTATAAGTCAATGTGCTTCTGCAAGAGGTCATGTATTGTATACTACTGCCGGTGTGGGGAGGGGGGGGGGTATTACCTGATTCACGCCGGTAGGTTGTACGTGTGTGATATCCCCTTTCTCTTCTTATAAGCTAAACTGAGCCTGGGCACTTGCACGAAAAGTTCCGTGTAACAGGAAAATGTGTCATATACCGTATAACACTCCAAATTGTAGAATAGGACCAGGTAGTTACAAAATACCTGTACGTCACCCCTTCCCCGGCGCTCCTTATGTGAAACCAAACCTTTAAGCTAAATGAATCTTTCTGAATTGCTTGATTTTTGTATTTGTCATTTGCATGCACTAAAGCGATTTCCACGGGTACCTTGAACATGTTCTCTTTGCGTGAGAGAACCGGCGAGAATATATTGGACAAAATATGGCTCAAGTTCTCGTTAAATGTTGACAACTTCATATACTTTATATAACTTGATATAATTTACTATTATATAAATATAATTTACAATTAACTAATTTATAATTAACTATTATAAAAAAACTATTATATAACTTTATATACTTTATATACTTGCTTCACTTACGCACTAAACGCGTCACTTTCCAAGCCCACAATATCATAGGTAGATTTATATTAAAGTTCAATAAGTATATCCTATCCCGGCTACATGCAGTTGATAGTCTTGCCTGTACATATGGCACTTAGTTGCGTAGTTCCGGCTCAATGAAGCTGACTACGTCTAACCATTGTCTAACAGATATTTATTGATTGTCTTCGTATACAAAGCCTGCCATAGAAGTCGGCTCGATCTACCGACCGTGCAAGTGTTACACAGTAAAAACGTCCTTTTGTGAGGCACTGAATAGCAAGATAGTTTGTCTCTCCGTGTTTATAGTTTAACTATAGTTCAACGAAGCGTGCATTTTTATGTAAACTGAATATGTACGTAATATATATCGACATACTTCGCATTGATAGCGTGTAATCGTGGTACTAGGAATGACTTTATTTTGCCGGCAATGAGATTTAGAATTTACTAGTTTCTCTAGTTTCTCTTGTCTGTGACTAACTGTACTGCAGCATTTTGATGTCGGGAAACAACACGAGAACTTTGAGCAGCCTATAGTACGTAACAAGGTACATTATGAAGGTAAGTCGCGATAATAGTAAACCTAAATGACGGAGAGGGTCCATTGTATACCATTTGATCTCAGTAATATCATGTTGAACTATATACGTAGAGTTTAAATCCAGGACTTGGTGATTCCGATACGGGTAACATCGTTCATGAACAGGTCCCGATGGCTGCGATAAGTTCGTCACTGGTAATATAGGTGGTCCGTATACACTCATATCTTGCATTTTTCATCAGTTCACCTAGCCTAACATTGCCATACTCGACCACGGATAACTTCGTGGAAATATATAATGTATTACATAGTTGTCTACCCAAATCGTAACTGGGTCGACCAAGAAGAACTTTACATGACAAAAGCAATAACAGGGTGGGCAGAGTGAAGTTACCGAAGGAGCTGTAGAGTTCAAACGGATACTGTGGCCTTAATATTCCGATTACACACTGTTTCAGAACAAATCCCGCTCGATGTTGTCTCTGGTCAAGAGAAAGTGGGGGAGCGGGAGCGCAATAATAATTTTATATTTGATATCCAATGCATCGTGCCCAATTACGTGTTTTCATTTTATCGCTGATGTTGTACTTTGTGCTGTTGATACAAGTAATCATTTCTTGCAACTATACATGTAGCCTACACTTACTAGTTAATACGATTCTTAATTACAAGACATGAAATAATACCTTGCAAATAACAGGTAGTCGGTGAACTATGGATCATAACCACGGATAGCCTACGTAGTAATGCAGCAAATATGAGAGGTTGTATTATATGTAAATTTATATATGCACATATTTCTTTAAATTCAGTCAACACATATTGGACCGGTGAAGATAAGAAAGCCCAGAGCTTTTCGGAATACCTCTTTAAACTGTAGGGTTGAAATAATTCGCTTTATTCATCCCAACGAGTTTCATTCGCGTTAATCAATCAATTTGCTTGGCAGTATACAATAACGTAGTTAATAACTGAAGCAGGTAACTTTCATTCAGTCTGTAATCTATTGGGCGTGTCTGTTTGTCGCCGTTGCTTGTCCTAAAACTTGACCAAACATGATAGTCGTAAATAGCTAAATCTAATGTACTAAAACTTAATTGAAGCTAGCTGTCATTGTTCGCTACACTCATAACATAAAATCAGATTTCTTTAGGTGAGGTACTATGCACAATTAATTGCTCTACTGACTTCCACACTATAGATGGTCAATTACCAAGGCCGCTAGAGTATAGACTATAAAAAACTAAATATATTCTGACTAAATATATTCTAACTAAATATATTCTGCCCCCACCCTACCCTCCCCATTTTTGGGAAGTATTCTACTGTAACAACGTATTGTTCCATAATCTTAACACTGTAGGCATCTGCGTTTCTACATTAGAAATCAAAGTTCAGTGCATGATATCTCGGCATGATCAACAAGGTGCTCTAGTATTTTCCCAACATTCTCGCTACCATTAATGAGCGTATAGCGTGCATCGGTAACTAGTTGTAAATATACCGTTACGGTAGGAAATGAGACAAAACTTGTGCTAATCAATAATGATCAATTCGATCCTCCTTGAGATAGATGGTTGCCGAGCAACACATCTCTCAGTCCATTTATGTACACTCATATTTACGTACTGCTTTCTTTAATATGGATTGTCTGTTTGAGATAAAGAAATAGTATAAACAACTTATTATATACTTTCGTTCGCCCATGTATAATGTCTTTCAATTGATAACAAGCCATGAACAAAGGCAAACCTTAAACTCTCATAAGATTTCTATATATTGTCAAAAAATTTGACAACCAAATCTTTACGGAATCTTGTATAGTGGATATAAAATTTGTTTAAATTTGGTGAAATCAATATGAAACCATCTGGTCACAGGTGAGTTTGTGATTTCGTAATTTAGGTTAAATACACTTCTTTCTCTTTTGATTGATGTCTTCACGAATTACAGCAATGCTATACTGCTTTACTTTTCTATGTTGGGGGTATAGGATTGGTGGAGGAAGGGGGGCGGGGCATGCCAAGAATCATTGCTTTGAGATTAGTAGAAAACTAAAGACTGAAATCCTTGTTAAACTAATTTGGGTAAACAGCAGTTGGTTGAAATACCACTGGAACCGTTTCGGTGTACTGTACGGTAGGTCAGAGGTCACTTTCAGAAGGGTTACGTAAACAAAGTTGAATGCTTTAAAATCGCTGTAGGCCATAATGATAAAAGCATACTTTATTTGTGCATGTGTCTTCAATAAGCTCAATGTTTTCATGTCAAAAGGGCAGCAGATGGCAATAATTGGAACCATTTATATTTTATACATATTCCCATATTTACTAATTACGATAGAAATGTGATTTAATTACTCTACTTGCAGACATAATATTACAAACATTCCTAGTGTACAGTACATAAAGATATAACATGTACATTCGATACAACGTAACCAATTGGAGATTCTTCAACGTTGTTTCCAAAGGTGCAAAACACAAAGCAATATTTTTCATCTAAGCGACCTACATTTCACCAAAATGTCCAAAGATGGGGGGGGGGACACCCTTCACTGGATGACTTAACATCATAACCACCTTTTATAACAAAATTGTAATCACGCCATTGTCTCTCTTAATTGACGGTCAGGTAAGAGATATGCAAGGTATACTAATGCTATTCACTGGCTTCTGACTTCTTCCTTTAAAAAATATGATGAAAAAAACGAATTGACAATATTTGTGAGAAAACAAGGTGAAAAACTTTGAATATAGTTTTTCTTCAAAATTTGCAACTACAGTATTAGCTTTTCCTAACTTAAAAACATTCTCAAAGTTTAGCGCTCAGTTGATGGCTGTTTCGCTATTAATTGATGCGTGTGTAGGCTCATTAATGGATACCTATAGGATGCCTATAACGTCGTTAGGGCTACATTGATGATAACGTTAGTATGCTTATTGTTCCAGGAATTGGCTTAAACCTGCAACAGCCAGGTTTACTTTAAGCTCCCAATACTTATAAGATTCGGTAATGACTGACATTGTTCAAAGCTAGAAGAGAAGCAGATAATGTATTGTCATTTAATGAGAAATGTTATTTATTATGTGACAATGCATACTTTGTAATTTTCAGTTTCTTATTATTTATTTATATATTTAATTTTGATTTCGTCTCATATAGGACAAAACATTGAAAGGCATTCTTCTGGGCTCGCTGGCGTTCATTATTGTTTATTCAATGCAGTTAATGTCGCCTAGATCACCGAAGGAGAGTAGAGGCTCAAGAAACGGCTATGGAGAAAACTTTGAACTTTATAAAGAATTATCATATTATGAAGAAGATTATGGAACGTCCCCATATAGACAGCGTGACAACAGAACCGAGGTCATCAACGTTGGTGAATTCCCACCAAACATTACAACATTGCTCTCAGACAGAAATAATAATGCAGGCTCAAAGGAAATAATAGGAAAAGTTAGCATGGATGTACTCGATCCACACACATATGATATTCGGAAACTCGATCCAGAGGTATATTTTATAGGAAAACCATTTCGTTATAAAATAACGATTGGAATAGTAACTCATACGTCTGCGCAAAAACATAAAGAGCAACAGCATATTAATTACAATTGGATCATTTATGGCAAGGATAACCTTTCTGATTTTGATCAGAATGCGGCCTTTAGGAGGATTAACTTGGGCATATGATTAGTTGGTGGTGTTATAGAATATAACACACACTGTTGGGGTTTCGACATGTAAGCATTTGAGCTTTATCAGTCACAGCGGCTGAACAACCTAGTTAAGTACATATCACATTACGCGACCTCTTTATAACCAACCGGCGGAGAGGGGAAGGGGGGGGGTTGGGCGGCGCAAGTTGCAATTTTGCCCGACTGAGTTAAGGACAAGATCCGCCATGAGACGGGCTGTAGGCGGGTCCAAAATTGCATGGAGTGCGGTGAAAGTTTAGAGGTCAAATGTTGCATTTCTGAGGTCTGCTTAGAGTATTAATTAGGACTATAGTTAGGTGTAAACGCAAAGTTTTATGCTGATAAATACTTCTGAGCTATGATTAATCTCCCGACTGAATGTTTTTCCTCCGACTGTCGACGGAGCTGGGTTATTAGCATTATCACTTCATCGAAGACATCTGTCGATGTGACGTTGAATAAAGAAAAGAAACAAAGTATTGAATAGCCGCATTGAAAGCCCAATTACTCTTGTGGCTATGTAGTTTTATTTTCATCATCATTATGATTATGTTTTTGGTCTTCAGACAAGTGTATGAAGGACGACTTAAAGGTTTCTTCAATTCTCTCTTACTCAGACAAAGTCAAATTAATGTTAGCTGTTTGGCTGTTATGGGGGAGCGGGTGGGAGGGGGGGTGGGCAATAATGAACGGAATTTTATAGTGAATCCTAAACATTTCTTTCAAGTAGGTTAGGCGATGATAGTTGCGCTTTTCTCCCTTAAATGTTCGGCTGAAGACAAAGGTATTACACTACGCGCAGAAAGGTCAATGTGTGTACTATGGTAAGCTTAGATGTACTATGGTATTGATATGTACTATGGTGAGCTGATATGTACTATGGTAAGCTGATATGTACTATGATGAGCTGATATGTACTATGGTAAGCTGATATGTTCTATGGTGAGCTGATATGTACTATGGTAAGCTGATATGTACTATGATGAGCTGATATGTACTATAGTGAGCTGATATGTTCTATGGTGAGCTGATATGTACTATGGTGAGCTGATATGTACTATGATGAGCTGATATGTACTATGAAAAGCTGATATGAACTATGGTGAGCTGATTTGTACTATGGTGAGCTGATATGTACTATGGTGAGCTGGTATGTACTATGGTAAGCTGTTATGTACTATAGTAAGCTGATATGGACTATGGTAAGCTCATATGTACTATGGTGAGCTGATTTGTATTATGGTGAGCTGATATGTAATATTATGAGCTGATATGTAATATGGTGAGCTGATATGTAATATGGTGAGCTGGTATGTACTATGGTGAGCTGATATGTACTATGGTAAGCTGATATGTACTATGGTAAGCTGATATGTTCTAAGGTAAGCTGATATGTACTATTGTGAGCTGATTTGTACTATTGTGAGCTGATATGTAACATGGTAAGCTGATATTTAATATGGTGAGCTGATATGGACTATGGTAAGCTGAGATGTGCTATGGTGAGCTGATATGTACTATGGTGAGCTGATTTGTATTATGATGAGCTGATATGTAATATTATGAGCTGATATGTACTATGGTGAGCTGATATGTAATATGGTGAGCTGGTATGTACTATGGTAAGCTGATATGTACTATGATAAGCTGTTATGAACTATGGTGAGCTGATATGTACTATGGTAAGCTGTTATGTCTATGGTAAGCTGATATGTACCATAGTAAGCTGATATGGACTATGGTAAGCTTAGATGTACCATGGTAAGCTGATATGTACTATGGTGAGCTGATATGTAATATGGTAATCTGAAATGTAATATGGTGAGCTGATATGGACTAAGGTAAGCTGATATGTATATGGTAAGCTGATATGTTCTAAGGTAAGCTGATATGTACTATTGTGAGCTGATTTGTACTATTGTGAGCTGATATGTAACATGGTAAGCTGATATGTAATATGGTGAGCTGATATGGACTATGGTAAGCTGATATGTACTATGGTGTGCTGATTTGTACTATTTTAAGCTGATATGTACTATGGTAAGATGATATGTACTATGGTGAGCTGATATGTACTATGGTAAACTAATATGTACTATGGTAAGCTGATTTCGCTATGATGAGCTGTAAGAGAATGATAGCGCCGACCGTGGACGCCATGAATTTGTCAATCTTGATAATACCTGCAGCGTAGGAGCGATGGGAGGTGATGGGTGTGAATACGCAAAAGATGTTAAATGTTTGTTTTATTTCAGCTATTTCGAAAGTTTCCAAAAAGGTTTGATGAACGTTATAAGAATCCGTGTTGGTACGAAAAGTCAAGGTTAAGATGTATACCTTATTTCTATCTGATTGGAATGCCAAAATGTGGTACTACAGATTTATGGTCAAAACTTGTGCAGCATCCTCAAATCCAGGGAACACCAAAGGAACCCCACTGGTGGTCTAAACGGAGATTAGGATGGACAGGCCTGCCAATACACCGCAGAGAAGGTAAGTATGTCGAAAATCAATAGCTTATTAATATTTGCTTACTCTTTTCAAACCAGAAACATGTGTCGATGTCTGGAAAGCATGAATAGGTGATAGCGTGTGAAGGTTCGGAATCGGGGACTTAAGAGGTGCTACGCTCAATGTCAGCTTGCCATTCTACTTTTGACTGCTATCATTCTTGGAACATTTTAAGAAAATATAACAAACCGATTTGTATAGGTTAGCATACGCTATAAAGATAAACACCACACTACATGCATGCAATGGATGTCGGCACAATACCACCCAAGAGTCGAAAGCACATCATGATTGTTTTCGAGATCCACCTTAGTAGGTTTCAGATCTATATCATTTTTCTATATGTGCATATCAATTGTTTGGTGGAATATGAATTTTTATTTTCAGTGTTAAAGATTCGGAAAATGACGGGTGCTGGGAATGACGCACCATTTGAATGGTACCTGAATTGGTTTAGCACGTTTGGTGTAAACAGCATACAGCAAAATAGAGACAAAGTCCTCGGTGAGTAAAACAATCACCCTATACGACATTTTATTAACTACAGTCCAGACTCGAGTTGGAGCCTTTTCTTTATCATAGTGTACCAAACACTACTATGTGGGTGGTTAAGCGTGGCCTTGAGAACTTTTAAGTCCAAAGAAGTCCATATTCAATTGTATAACTAAAGTTTCTTTCATCGACCAATCTCAATAAGAATTTAGCGTGTGAAATGGTTCAGTCGTTGTATATCTGGAAAATATATAGGAGACCCCCCCCCCCCTACCCACCACCACCACCAAAGAAAAGAGAGATGTGTGAATATTCGTGAACTTCAGAGAGCCCGTAATTCAGTTTGAAACTTCATTCACCTTGGAAAATAAAAATGTTGCCATTTGTAACAGGTATAATGGTTAGATCTTGAGGATTTTGTGATATTAGAGGAGGATTTTTCTCGTGGTTAAAATGACGCTGTTTGTATTGTCACAGGCGATGGCTCCGTTACAACTTCTTATGACATAGGAGAGGCTTGGATGACCTTATACCCGGAGGCAACTGAACCACCATTCGTAATGGCAGATCTCCTTCACGAATTTCAACCAAATGCTAAAATAGTAGTCATTTTACGAGAACCAGTCAGTAGGTAAGTGTTGTATGTTCTTCGTTCTTGTATTTGTTGTTGCGAAGAAATCAATGTATGGAGTAGTAAGTGATAAAGATGATTTCATATCAATCTATATAGTGGTCTCCGTGATAATTGCATGTTGAAATGTGATTACTTATTCTGATATTCTTTCCGTGTGCCAAGAGCTAAGATAGTGGTCATCTTGGGTGAACCCCTAATCTGCGAGGACGTACGAACTTGTCCCTAATCCACCTCCGAATATAAACCTATGCTTGACGGTTGTCTACGAGAATGAAAGAAGGTGTTCCATAGGTGTTAGGTTTCCCTTTGGTTGAGGGTGGGACGGTGAGGTGGTCTCTCTATGTCCGAGGGTGACCATACCTGATGGCAGTGTAAGTGGGAACTCAATATTTGTAGTTCGTCAACGTATACTTGTCCGACTGTGACGGACCGCAGTGATAGCATGAGAATATCTCGACAGGGTAATACCATGGAGGTACGTCCATGCAACTAGCATGCGAGGTCCCCATTGTGCGAGGTCCCGAATGTTACTTTGAATGTTCCCCACACGGATGGCCTGTTGAAGTACGTTATGCTTCAAGTGCTACACTGTATTACATTCATGTAACAATTTTCATTCACTTCTCTGTCTACTGATGAAATCTCATTACTTTCATAGTAGTTTGTCAAGATTTGTTATGATGGTGTTGGAGCACATGAAAATAAACATGTTATTGGCAAAATAAGAGATATTATGCCTATAATGCAAGTTCTAAAGTGGTAAATTTAATTATTTTACAGACAGTACTCAAGTTACTTATACTGCCATGGAAAGAACGCAGACGACTTTCATCGTGTAACAATGAAACATCTGGAATGTCACGCAGACTGTGAAAGTAAACATTCCCTCCGGTATTGTGCATATGCTATAACTCAATGTGTGAGTATATACACAGAAATCTTCGCGTATACGGTTACACTTTAGTTAGTTGACGTGATAGGCCAATGCCACGCCGGTTCAAATTGTCAGCTAAACTTGGTTGATACGGTTTACTGATAAGAAATGCCAAATGCCAGGTCTATAACAACAATTCACAGCCATAGTAGCCTATATGACCAATGTATTGAACTACTTGCAAGAAAGGGCCAAATGCCAAGTCAGTTTCGGTTTTCAAACAATGTTATATCAATGACACTAGAATAGGCCAAATGCCAAGTCAGGCTCAAGCAACGTATTGTTTATCAACGTAATATCTTCAGGGGTGGGTGTTCAGCCGTTGCTTCTTGACTCTGCCGAAGTCCGAAGCCTTGTGTAATTTTTTTCACTTAAAGCCAACGCTTACGAATCTTGGATAAAGTAAACACGAACCCATTGTAGCGTATGTATCATAAGTAAGGTCAACATGTGTTCCAAGCATTGAAAGTAAATTTAGGGCATTTGGAAGGAAACCTCGTAACTCACAGGTCAATCAACAATTAATATTAATCTGTTCGGCTTAAGCACCGTGCATGTTTCAGTGACGTCAATAAGCTCATTCATGTTTTTACAGTTTAAGACCCGTGGACCTTATCATTCTTCTGATTAAGTGTATGTCTTCCAACTTCCAAACGATGGTCATTACTGATGCTGACGTCACGAGCAATCTGATTGGCTGAAAATTCCGTACTGTAATTGCAAACCTGTTTGGGGGGGGGGGGGGAATCGCTGCCGGGCTATCTTTACCATATCACGGGGAATCCACATATACCAATTTAAATCGACAGATACCGATTCATATTAACATATACCGGTTTAAATTGATATATGTCGAATTAAACTGGTCACTTGCAACAGTGTTCACCTTAGTTTGATAACCTTACCGGATAATTGTGGAAATTAAATAACTGTTGGTAGTTTGTGAAAATCTGCGCTCAACAATTTCCTTCAAAAATTGGTTTTAAGTTTCTTAATGTCAAGTAACCACGAGGAGGGACATCACGCTGGTTTAAAAATTACTTCAGACTTTCGAGAGGTGTGAGAAAAGGTTTCCTGTTAATTACATGTAAGTTTATTATACTCTACTAATAGTTTAAATGCTCTAAGCTTAAACTTGCATAAGCATCTCAAAATCAAAATCATTTCTTCAAAATGTGAGATGATGCCGATGACATGGTTAATTTTAACAGTGAAACTACCAAGTTTACCCAGACAATGAAAATTAATAATGTTTGCTTCTATTATATAGGTAAAGGCAAATACTCTTCAAAATATCTCCAATGCTTTTTTGGTTTTCATTTCAGTTCCAGCAATAACATAATTAAGCAAAATTCACACACCTTTTACACGGGGGTGGGGGGGGGGTGTGCACGAGCACAGGTCGACTTCACCTTTAGTCGGAATCAAGTATCTAGCATCAAAACGGTATGACACACCTCTGCGTACGATACACTCCCATCGCTACCAAGCTTTATCGCTTCAGCTTGACCGTCACACTTGGAAGGAGTTTCCGAATATTCTCTTCAAGTGTAAACTTTATCCTTAGCACCAACAATAGTGGCTCGGCGTATTGAACATGCTTGTTAATATCCAGGAAAGTATATCAATTCACATCGGGGTCTAATCCAGCTTTCTTGCTGTAATTTCAGCGTACAATTTCATTTCCTAGCCTACTGCAAAATAAATGCCATGTTCTGGCAGTTATTGACAGTCATGGACAGTTATGTTAATTCAGATTCCCCGATTCGTGATGATTATCAAAAGCGGTGATTGTCACAAGAGCTGGACCAATACGATTTCGCCATGTTCCGCTTTTCATGTTCTCTTGACCAATTGGTCAATCAGATTTCACAGTCAATTTCATTTTCTTAAATTGTTCACTGAACTTTGCTGATGATGGCTTTAGTCTGAGGTACTCTCAGGCTGTCCATCTGGTTTTAGATGGATCGCTTCTCGGCCTTTTTGCTAAGATCATGTGTAGTATCTGTTCCCTTTCGAGGGGAATGGTGATGCACACTCGACGATGATCACACAGTCACAGTCCCGATGCAAGAGGACTGGGCTGGAGAGCGGATCAGTCGTTCGGTAGTTTGGTTTTCGTGCCCAGGTTCTTTCCTGGGCGACTTTTTCTTAAAACGTATCTGGTTTTAGATGCAGCCTATACATTATATAATATGTTTGTCGAATATAACATCCTCTAAGACCGGTGCATGTGTGTTGTGTGCTATGTAATGCAGTATATGGTTGAATTTTGTATTGCACATGTAGTTGTTCATCAAAATGGCCTCTATCACGTACATAAACTAAGTTTATTAATTGAAATTGAGTTTTGGTTATCTTTTTAGGGAGACATGATTAACCTTCTAATTCAATGTTGGATACATGTCGCTGGTAATGTAAAGGTGTATACAATGCGGTGACCAACTAAACATTTTCTTATTTTACAGAAGCTCTTCAGGGGCATGTATTACTATTTTCTACGTGATTGGATAGAAGCCTATGGTCGGGAAAAAATCCACGTAATGATGCTTAGCGAATGGATGAGTGACTCCGTGAACCAGTACAAAATGTTATCGGAATTTTTAAATTTAAGTAAGTAACAGTTAACACACCTTCTGCCAAATTAAACGTATATGCTATAACAATAATAAATGTCATTCATTTAACAGCGTAACAGATTCATAGCACTTTGTCATCGTATTCTCCATAGATACGCCATCAGATGAAATAATACAGCGGATTGTTAGCAGAGGGGTTCAAAATTCACAGACGGAGAGGAAGAAAAAAAGAGCAGGTGTAATACGACCAGATACTAAGAAAATGCTTCAAGATTTCTACCGACCATTGAACCACAAACTAGCTGAATTACTGAACGACACAAGGTTCTTGTGGGACTATTAAATTTCAACTACCAATAATGGCAGCTTCTTAGAACGAGCACAATTAAAGCAAAGACGATTAATATTCTATAGAATACTGTATTACTGAACCAAATACATGTTTTCAGTGATGACTTTATGACAGAATTCATCATCCTGATATGTCATAGTCAACAACAACTACGAATGAGTGCTTGTGCTTTGGTTTTATTATGGTTGTAAGATATTTAACATATGCTCCTTTAAGACTAAATTATTGATGACGTCAGCTCCTCAGTCTAGGACTAAATGCTGATCCCATTATTTATAAGTTTTTTTATAATATTATAGACACTATTGTGTGTATCAAGCATTGTATCGGATATACAAACGGGGTAAATATCACGGGGTATATAAACGGGGTATGATAGCGGGGTATGATCAAACGGGATGTATATATATATATATATATATATACACACAATGTGTATGTAATGTGAATGACGACCTTCCTTACCGGTTTCGAACCTCTGGACATACAATCAACGTCCATAGCCTAGTGGTTAGGGTGTCCGCATGTTAACGGGAGGTCCGGGCTCGAATCCCAGTGGAGGCTGGAAGTTTTTGCACATATTATATATGTATACACATAAACATATAAAAAAGAAGATAAGTCTACCATTTCCTGGCAATTTCTGCTTAAGTTTACTCCAGACAAATATACAAACTTGCAAGGAACCTGCCTGGACGCCTTGCCACGTATGTTATGATGATATTAAATTATAGGGTATTGTGTGGAGTACATATATAAGTGAATTAACAACATTAATGATATAGAATTGATTCATGTTGAAAACCGAAAGAATGTTAGCTTCAACGATTCACATGGTTCGAATTCGTAAGTTTCGCATAATTAGTGGTTATGTTGTGTACATTTAAATCTGACATATTCTAGTGTGTGAATGAAAGGTTCTTGCACTAACTCACATTCTCACAAACATTCGAACCATTAAAGCCGCAATTGTAGCATTTGGGTATAGTAATTTCTCGTCATACCGAACAAGCAATTTTATATTTCACGTAAAATAATAGAAGGACAATCTAAACAAATTGTGGATTCATACAATTCCTGCGATTCCAATGTAGAAGAAATATTGTGTTTCATACGTAATGGTAATGTTTTAGGCTTTTTGTGCAAATCTTCGAAGATTTATTCTAATAACAACATTCCTAGTGAGATGTTGGTGGAATAAAGTAACAAATTATTATTAAAAATTTATCTGTAAGATTTTAACGGTCGAATGTGGTACCAGACGGTTGTGAAAACTTCAACTAAAAATATAGCATTCGGCTCTTCTAAATGTCTGATAATCAAGCTCTTGAAATATTGCCCCATCCTTTTTCAAATTTCCTTCACGTTCCTTCACGTTGTAGTTTTATATACACCATGAATAAACAGAAATTTACGCACACACAACTCTACATCAAAGAAGATGATATTGAACGAGTCTGTAAATTTTATCATTGCATATACATCTAATTTCACGTGGAAAGTCGAACAACAAGTATTGTTAATCCGAAGCATTTGAGAGACGTCTCCAAAACCTGGCCAAAACTGCACTTTCATTATTATTTTATTTTTTCATTTCATTCTTTTTTACTGGGTATTTACATAATAACAGTGGCATGGGATCCAGCGTAAGGTTGGTAGTGTTATGAAATAGTAATACTGCCCTCTTTAATGTTCCTGGAACACTCCATCGAGAGACCGTACAGGCCCTTTAAATATTAACTGGGTCGAGGATTCAGTTTTCCCACGAGACGTTTTAACTATCTTATTGAATCATGTTACAGGGCCTTTTTCCCCAAAATAGATCCGATGTATCTGTGGAACATTCGAGAAGGCTCTTCTCACGTGGTATGGGGTAATTTCCATAAAAAGGGTGGACTTCCAAACTCCCAACCAATCAGGGCAGATCAGTGCTTTATGCACTGATTTTTATATCGTTAGTTAATGCAGGATGGGCAGGTTATCAACTGCCTTCTGACTATGCGCAGTAGGATTTTCGCTGGAGTGTTTTCTAAAAGCGGCATGGTCCCGCAAGTTCGTGACTTCGAGTTGCGTAATTGACGGAGTCAGATCATCGTATTTTTGATTTTATTTTGCCGGCAAACTAATCATTTCATATAATTAGAGAAGAGAATTGACAGAGAAGAAATTATAACGAATCACTAATCAAATCCTATCTTGTCAACTTGTTTTTGTGAGAACTATCAGTGTTTTCCTTTATCGCCCGTTGGAGACGTCTCCTGAAGAAGCGTAAAATACGGCATCAAGATACCCCAGTACCAGGGGCGTATCCAGGGGGGGCGCAACAGGCGCGTGCCCCCTATTGGCCGTCACCAAAAACAAAAAAGTTTAGCAAAAAAAAAATCGAATAATATAAAAGAGCTCTCGAACATTCTAACGTTGCGCCTGAAACAAGATTGACAGGGGCAATTTCCCAAAATAACACCCGAAATTTAAAAAAAAAAGTATTTTGGATCCTGATTATGAGATATTTCGGACATGACATCCCTATTTTAAAGTTGGGTATATGCCGCTTGGAAACCTCGGGAAGTGCCGTTTCCGGCCATCTAGAGGGTTTGTTAATCCCAAAATGTTCTTGTACGCTTCGCGCCAACCCATGGTGGCGCTACGCTTAGATAGTCAACAAGGTCATATCCCCCCCCCCCCCACTCGGAAGTACGGATCGCCGCCCATGCATATGACACCATTTTGCATGTCAGCCCTTCTTCGAAAGCAAAAATTGTACACCCCTCCCCTTAGACCCATCCCCCAGGACGGCCATCATTCATGCCTGACGCCCCCCCCCCCTATTGGAAAATCCTGGATACGCCCCTGAGTACCTCTCTCTCGCGAGTCCCTTTATAACATTACATGCCGAAGTCGTGGGCTCGTTATAATATTACAGTAGCATAGTAAGCTCAACCCATGATTCTTCTTGAAATAGTTATAATTATACAGTCTTCTTCAAACGGCGCTGTGGATATGATTTGAACATATATCCGAGAACGAATGCGGGCGCTGTTTACATATGCTTTTCAACTGACCAGCTATAATACCTTAGTTTATGATATTGTAGTTTATGACTAGCTATATTACCGTAGTTTATGATATTGAAGTTTTACTGAAATAGTGCTTTTATTCTATTTGCTATTTCGTGATATAACAATGCCATATCATCAAGTTTGTTTTTGGGAGGAAGTGTCTATCTTTCGGAAGGTTCATTGTTTGGTTTAAGCAAACCATATGTTATTTAAAGACTCGATCTTTATTATCAATGTATTTGGATTAAACCGATCCAGTTTAATAAATGAGGCAATTTTCTTTACTGTTTACAGTCATTAAATTTTGAATGGTAAAAAAAAGAAAGAAAAAAAACCCGGAAAGTTTCTGAGTTTATTGTAAGAGAACTCCAAGGATTAAATTCAACTTTCCCAGTCACGTGATACAAACCTGTACATGGTTCTAATGTGTAATGTGATAAGTTAAAATCCACTCTGTGAATAATCCTCCGTTGCGTGACCTTCCCTTCTTAATTTGCTAGTTGTACAGTTCTTTTCGATTAATTCTAAAAGCTGTGTAAAAAGTTATCGTACTTTTCTTTGTTAGTTAGTTGGGCAGCTCAAAAATGGCCTGTGTTGTTAGTGTACCAACCTTGCTATAGTTGAGAACTATACGCTGTAATATTAACACACAACATCCATGTGGTCAGGGAAACTACACTATACCCAATATATCGCCATTCTGTTGGGAATAATGTTTAATATGTTCACGAAAAGTGTCACAGCATGTACGGTTAAGCATAACACAAAGAAGACTCCTAAATATGGAGCAGTTATAGGAAGACAAGCTATTAGTAACTGGAACTATGGACGTTAGTACTGTGATCCATATGAGCCTTATAACACATCAAACAGGGACGTAGACTTTCATTTCAGGGTTGGGGGAGGGGGGGCAGCATATTCTTCGGGGATTACCTCTCAAGCTGTCCAACAGGAAATAATGAGAAAATGGTATGCAATGGGTGCGCGCGAATCGGCCCGAAAAATAACATTTTTGTCAAGTTTTTACTTCAATTTCTCTCGACTCCTTGCCTTTCCATATTTTGAACGTTTTTCTGGGTCCACTAATGGACTAATGGAGAGAGGGGGGGGGGGGGAGGGCTGTGAATTGCTGTGACAATGGTGAGCAGGGAGTTGAAACCCAGAGCCGGTAAGCACTGCATGGGTTAAACACAATGAGGAAGGACCAAGAGCAGCAAAGAGTTACGGCCTGGGTGCAGAGTCAATTCTTCAAAAACGTTAGAAGATAAAGTAAAACTTGTTAACAACTATATTGTGTTCAGTCAAGATTGATTTCGATATTATTATATTTCTTTGCTGAGAAATGACTCTTTAATCATGAGAGGCTCATAAACATTTTTTTTTTTTGCATCTCATTTATGCGTTCATTACCCTTAAGCCATTGCTTTGTGAAAAACAATTGAGCACAAAAATGTAAGTAAATTTTTTTACACCATCTTAATAATAATAAACTGTGAGTGAACATAATGTAAACAACTCGTACGTACCCTCACGCACACTAGATAAAAAAAACATATTTTACAATCATTTCAAATTTGTTCTGTTTTTCTTCTTCAAAATAGACACAGCAACCTCAATTACAAACCTAAATAAGCGTAATTATGTTGATCATTTCTTTATTCCAGTATTAATTTACAGAGAAATTTATAAATAGGATAAAAATATAACAATATACAGAACATCAAAACTACAGGTTAAGACATATAAAGTTTATGAGATTAAGATAATAATGAACGATGAAAAGCATTACAAAAGTAATCAAAATTATCAAAAAGCTACAACAAAGGATCTAAGGAGCCGTTTTGTACAAAAAGGGGTGCTCTGTAAATAAACGAGTTCTTAAAGAGTATAATTCTAAAACATGGCGTGATATTTGGATTTCTCAAATTATAATTTGTTTTATTGCACAGAGAGTTGAGCTTGGAATGTAGAGGATGTTCGTTATTAGTTTGAATACTTTTACAAATTCATTCCTAGCAGATTCATTGACTCTATATACAAGATTCTCATAATTAAGCCTGAAAATTTTTGAACAAAATTTAAGGAAACTTATTCTTCTCTTATCTTTAACGTGGACAAAATGATACCAAACTGGAACCACATATGTCATCGGGAGGAACCCCTTTATGTTTACAAATAAATATAAAATATTTAGCATTGAAAACGGAAATAATTATTAAAGATTCTCCCTCTTGTGTTACCCCAAAATTCACAGTGAATAAATCCATCTCACGGGTCTCTCTCAAACCCTTACCACAAATCAGTGGCGTAGGAAGGTACTTTTGAGTGGGGGGGGGGGGGGCTGAAGACTGATGGCCGGTTTGGGGGAGGGGTCTAATGGGAGGGGGTTTCCCCCTCCCCTTTGGATTTTTTTTTTGTATTTCCAGGTGGCCTCAGGTTCAATTTGGTGCAATATAGCACACTTCAACACCCGCTCCATTTTGTAAATAATTTTGCATTTTCACCTGGCCTTAGATGCAATTTGGTGCTCCAAATAAGATTTTTTTCTCATTTGGAAATGAAAAAGGGGTTTTCTGACTTGCGAAGCGGGGGGGGGGGGGGGCGGAATGATACTTCCGCCCATCCATATTTTTCACTGGGGGCTTGCGCCCCCAGCCCCCCCCCCCCGTTCCTACGCCCTTGCCACAAATGTCATCCCAGAATTTGCTAACCAACGAACAGTTCCAAAATAAATGTTCCAATGTTTCGTATTCCAAACCACGAAAAGAACAAAGAGGGGTATCTCTAAGATTAAGATAGACAAACAATCATTTGTTCCAATAATTCTATGCAAATAACAAAACTGAATATACTGAATTTTAGCCTCCCGCACTACAATAAAAGGTAGAGAGAAATAAAACTCCAATTAAATTTCTACAAGAAAACTTTTCTTCCCATGTTTGGAAGGAACTAGGAGCAACATACATTTTTAAACGAACTGATCTATATACAATATTTGCTGCTCTCTGTAGAGACAATTTTAATAGACAACACTCATTTAGATATGAACGTTGTTTTTCCCTAAATTTACCTTCCACCTAACAGGAACCGCTGAAACTATACCATAATAATAAGTAAACGGGAAATTAATGTTATATTCATTAATAAAATCTCGATATACGAGAACATGGCCATTCCGCGTAAAAAAGTCACCAATGTTACACGCATTATTTTGCTTTAAACATCAAAGTAAATAATACGGTTATCAATTCTAATTACTATTATTTAATACACATTGATTAACATATTCCACTTCAGGAATGGAAAAACTAAACTCTGCCCAGGCATCACAAACTTCCTGGACAAAACAAATAGATAAATTAATATTACCCTTTCTAAAATTCATGATAAAAGACATTTTCACCATAGTTACGCAAAGCATAAGTAAACAAAGTCTTCTAAGGTCTTTCTAAGTCATCAACATATAATTTCACCCAACTTGTCTTCGAACTATTTGCAAATGTATTAACATTTATCATTTTTAATCCCCTTTTCCCTTTATCATTACAAAGAACTGACCTTTTAACCTTATCAGGTTTATTACTCCATATAAAATTATAGAATAACTTATTAAGAGCCTTCATAAAACGATCTGGTGGATTAGGGAGCATCGTGAACAAATATACAAGTTGGGAATTAGCAAATGTTTTAATAGTAAGTATTTTGCCTATTTGTGTAAGGTCCCTCGAAGACCAAAGATTAATCAATTGTTTAATACGAGAAAGTTTATATACTTTGAAAGTCTGGTACCACATTCGACCGTTAAAATCTTACAGATAAAACTCTTAATAATTTGCTACCTTATTCCACCAACATCTCACTAGGAATGTTGTTATTAGAATAAATCTTCGAAGATTTGCACAAAAAGCCTAAAACATTACCATTACGTATGAAACACAATATTTCTTCTACATTGGAATCGCAGGAATTGTATGAATCGACAATTAGTTTTGATTGTCCTTCTATAAGTTGAGGGCGTCCTTGAATTATTTTACGTGAAATATAAAATTGCTTGTTCGGTATGACGAGATATGACTATACCCAAATGCTACAATTGCGGCTTTAATGGTTCGAATGTTTGTGAGAATGTGAGTTAGTGCAAGAACCTTTCATTCGCACACTAGAATATGTCAGATTTATATGTACACTATACATAACCACTAATTATGCGAAACTTACGCATTCGAACCATGTGAATCGTTGAAGCTATAACATTCTTTCGATTTTCAACATAAATCAATTCTGTATCATTAATGTTGTCAATTCACTTATAACTCCACTTTGTACTTTTGTGGCAAACAAATAAATAAATAGTAACTATACTCCACACAATACCCTATAATTTAATATCATCATAACATACGTGGCACAGCGTCTAGGGAGGTTTCTTGCAAGTTCGAATATTTGTCTGGAGTAAACTTAAGCAGAATGGCCAGGAAATGGTAGACTTATTTTCATTTTCTTACAAAGTGACATTTTGTATAATAACCCACGGTTTCTAAGTTCATTGTCTACGAGAGCTATATGCCTGTGGTAATTTTCTGTAATGATTATTTCAATGTTTTTTATGGTTCTCAAGCAGAAGGCCTTTCCAGTGAATTGGGTCAGTCATTACCACAGTCCGAGTAGATGTAAGGGACCTTGTCATCCCAGTTTCTTGTGATCCTTTTAAGTCCGTTGAATCTAAGTCCTACTCAGTTGTAGCTAAATCCCAGTCCATTGCATCTAAATCCTACTCCGTTGTAGCTAAATCCTACTCAGTTGTAGCTAAATCCTAGTCCGTTGAATCTAAGTCCTACTCAGTTGTAGCTGCATCCCAGTCCATTGCATCTAAATCCTACTCCGTTGTAGCTCAATCCTAGTCCGTTGTAGCTAAATCCTAGTCCGTTGAAGCTAAACCCTAGTCCGTTGAATCTACGTCCTACTCAGTTGTTGTAGCTAAATCCTAGTTCGTTGAATCTAAGTCCTATACTAGGTTGTAGCTAAATCCTAGTCCGTTGATTATAACTTTTACTCCTTCTTTTTGTGCCTAATCCTATTCCGTTGAATATAAGTCCTACTCCGTTGAATCTAAGTACTACTCCGTTGTAGTTAAATCCTACACCGTAATACCAAGGCCTTAGTTCGTTGGAGTTTAAGACTATAAGTTCTAGTCCATTTGTCCTCAAGTACAAAGATACCAGTTGATTAGGTTTGTACAATTTAACTTAAACAACTTAAAAATGTATAGGTAAAATACAGGTCAGCTCAAATAATATAAAGATGGGACGTAATATATATATGCAAGAGTCACAATTACATCGAGAGGACTTTCGTACCCAGCTGTTTAATCTTCCCAAGCCAACGAATTGGAAAGATAGCCTTATCAGAAAATAAGTTAATTGTAAGTTGAACGTTATAAAAACGAAAATGAAAAACATTCTACGGACGGAGCTGCTTTATGAAGAACGATCGTGGACATTGAATATTGAAATTTGAGTATATCTAGATTAGTCCAGCACAGGAAGGAGCAGATATTATAATGAGAGTAAAATCACAAAATGTGCAAGAGAAAAAAACAGGATGATTTTCTTACAGAAGGTGTCACGGATTTGAACGTAGAATAGTTTGCCAAACACACGAAATTCAATATACTATTGTAGAATATGCTTCCTATTGTACCTGCACACTCCCTCTCGATGGTAATAGCTCGTTACACCACATACGGTTGCTAACTTGCTCTGCCGCATATAGAAGAAAAACAAAAACTCAATTTGAATGGACACCCAATTTCAAGAAAATTTAAATTTTACAACCGAAAGACACTGTTGCCTTTTAGCGGAATTTTTGCAAGATAAAGTGATGTTCTGTTCATCATTATTTGGCACCATTTCGACAAAATCGGAGTAACATGTTAATTGAAATTATCACATATTTATGGTCACCTATTTTAATTGCGGTATTAAACATGAAACGATTCTTAATCCTTCACAACCGTCCCCGAGGGTTGAGCAGAATGGACTGCATCCCCGGTCTCTAGAGCTACAAAACTGATTAGTACAATTGTTTAAAGTTAGATGGCGTTAGTTAAATTATTTGCATTTACATTTGCATTTGCACTCTAAGTAATATTCGGTTACCAAGGTAAACTTGACCGAAGGAAAAAAAAACTAATTTAAAATTAAACGTGTGATCATTGAAGTTTAGAAGCTAAAAACAAAACGTAAACGAGACAAACTTTCTGGTTGTCATCTAAACTTGAATGCGATTTACTACCAAAAGTCATTTTTCTTTTAATCAAGTCCTGTAATACTTATTTTTACCGATATCCGACACTTCAAGCAACTTTTCCGACCAATGCTAACATTACATCAATTTATATAACAGAGTGAAAGAAAATAAGGAGAAAAAGTATCATATTTCCATTATGAAAGAAACAGCAAACGTTTCGAGGCATTTCAGTAACATCGTGTACTTGAACTAACGATAAAAATAAAGGGTTCAGCCTGTATCCCAGGCCAATATTTCCTCAAAAGACTTTCCTTGCCTGATCATACATCATATGCGAATAACCGATTTCTGCCGACTCATTTAGCTTGTCAGGTTCTAATTGTAGGGGTTTATTTTAGGGCTAATCGCCAAAAGAGAGCACATCGACTTGTCACGTGGCATCTTCATGATCTTCTCTTCGTCTATATGGTTTGCCTCTGTTTAAATAGTTCACCCATACGAAGCCCAAGCCATGCGTTTGTTTTTCATTCCTGCATGTATACAATGCCAAACAACGTCAGAGTAAGTTTAAACGGGTCTGCCACGTCATGCATGGCTAGTCTCTGAAGTGCTGGTTCTCTTATAGTTTAAGTACACTCTTAAGTGGAACAGCTTTGGTGTATTTAGAAGTGTATTAACTGATAAAACTTGATACACCCACGGACTATATGGAAAGGTCTCGTTTCAACGTCATCAAAGTTTAGACTTTGACCTTACCTTATTTGCTTTCTTGGTACTTTGGGGTTGATTTGTAAATGGCAGAGGCCATTTCAACCCACGGCCACAAATAAAGTGCTCCAAATACGTTAAACGACACCTTCAGCATGCTAATATTAAAGATAACATCTCATGTTTGACATTTACACGACATTTCTTTCACGCTTTACGTGTCAAAATTCTAGCAAGTAAACCAACTTCACGCAGATAAATGTAGAACTGATTGCTAAATGTTGAATACACAATATACCCCGTTACAAGCCTGTGTTAAATATCTTTTCCATTGCATAAACATATACTTTATGAGTAAAACAATATGACATACTTGTAATGTTACAGGAAGCATTGGTGCTTCCACAAGTAGAATACCACGCAGAAAATTAGATAGTAAGATAAAACAAGACAGAGAAAGGGAATTGGGTTAGTTTCTGTATATCCACATAAATATGTAAAATATAAATGCACATTAAGTACTTGATTCATACTCAACTAATCACAATAATTTCATTTCGTAAACAGTTCCGAGAGGCGCGTCTATGGTGCGCCTAGCTTGTGCCATTAGTCCTGAAATCGACACATATGTCGAATTACTATAGTGTATTTCAGTTTCTCGCACTCAAAATGGAGGACATGATAATCCATAACGCTCTTGGTTGGAAGATACTGATGTATAGGAAAGAAATCGACATATGTCGAATTAATTTGTCAAATTCTCGTACACGATGATATATGACGCCTTGTGCCCAATGAGTGCACCGGAAACTGACATACATGTCAATTTCATTCGACATATGTCGATTTCAGGACTTTTTGCTCACTTGGCGCTCCATACCCGTCTAATCAAATGTTCAACAGTTCACAGGGTAGATTACGTTCCTACAATCAGACGAATTAGTAAATAGGACAAGTCAATAAACCAACAAGTAGGCCTCATTTAGATTGTACTAACCGTTTACGCTCGTTCAACAATGACGAAAATATATCTCCAAGGGATTATTGAATTATACAACGTATCTCCTTTTGAGTCCTTTTCTTCTTATCAATACAGAAGTATTCGAAGTATTGTGCATTTCACCCAAGTTAAACAAAATGTTGCAGATTATGTTACACATTATACGAAGGTTTGTAGGTATATATACAAACGACGCACACAGACAGCTTAACATTTACTGCTAAACGAGGTTCATTGAAGAGTTAGACTAGCTAATCTCTCCCTCCCCTCACCCCCCCCCCCCCCCTCTCCCTCGCCTGCACCCATCAAAGTATGCGCACTCATAGGGCAAGGGGCATGGTTGATTACGACGCACGGCTCTTACATTTAGTTCTTGCAACATAGGACAGGGTTACTCAAAGACGGCGGAGAGCTACTGTATATCCGGCCGGCTTAACTTCAAGACTTCACTGAGGCCAGCCAGATAGGCAGACTGAACTGTTTTCATTAAGGGATGAATTTACGCAGCATGTTAGTTTGGATATGTATTTGTATGTATGTATTTTAGATACTCCTGCAAGCAGGAACTCGCGAAGAAGCCTCATTGGCTTATCAAAGCCGCAAGCTGATCGAAGTTAGTCTCTTAGATTCATATTTAACGTCCATGATTATGAATTGTCAACAACTGTAACTGGACGACATACATGCAGTACATTAATCTTAGAGTGACTCGAACTGGGGACCTTATGATTGGAAGGCACCGGCGTCAACCACTCAGCTAACACTCCGTGTGTTATATGTCAATGTGTTAATGTAACAGAATGTAACGATATGTCAATGTAACAGAAATAAGTCAAGTTGGAGTGTAAACAATGTCTCTACAACTACCCCTATACTTTCAAGATATTCATATTTAAAATATGCTCAATATCTGAAAATTAGTATAGAAATACAACCTGGACTGATAGCAGTGGGTTTTAATGGTCTATAATACATCAAAATGAATTTTGTGAGAAATCCATCATTTAAAGCGTTGAGCGTGAGTGTTATTCATGTTATGAGTATGAATGTTGTTCATGCTGCAGGCACTAGTACATGCTACTTAGATTGTGTGCCTCAATAGTGCCACTCGTGTTATGGGCTTTGGTATTGATCAATTTGAAGGTATGTGTGTTATTCGGTTATACGCAATAGTGCATGGTATCCAGGCTATAGGCATGCATATAACCTACTTGTTGTTATAGATTGGATGATGATTGTCATAGGCTTATGAAAAGGGGAGGGAATAGGGATGCTAAGCCCCCAATAATTTGACGGAAGGATTAGATAACTTTCAGCCCCCCCCCCCCAATAATTGGAGGAGATCTCAACATGTATAAAAATAGCCAAAGAGGTATTGAAATAATCATTATCATCATTTGATTTTATTATCATGACAAATTTAAACTCATTTTTCAATACAAGATATCAAAAAATTGTATTGATGGCACCATTTGTATCTAAGCCCTCTTCCAAAAGAAAAACTTTTCCAAAGGGGAACCCCTCCGCTTAGACCCCTCCCCCACGACGACCATCCAATAACGCTCCATCTGTTACAAATCCTGGATACGCTCATACTTTCTCCCTCAAAATAATGATACCACTTAACGTTTCACCAACACGTGCGACTATAAAGCAGGCAAGTTACCGTAATTATTCTAATGTGAAAGAAATATAGTCAGATACCCGGTACGTCATAAGAGTGACTCATGGTCCATGACTTATTAATCGATCTCACACCCCCTACCGAAGAATGGTTTAAAAACAGCCTAATGAAGTCCCCCTCTTGGCACTTTGCGATTTGATGAGGCCTTCGGTCTCAGGCAAGCGCGTAGCCACCGGCGGTTGGGGGGGGGGGAGGAGGAAGGTCCGGTGTCACAACCCCCTCCCCCTACCCATGAGTGGATCGAAAAAATAAAAAATGTACTAAAATATAAAGGAAAGGAAGGAGATGAGATGAGATGAGATGAGATGAGAGGAATTAGGAGGGAATTTTGATTTAATGGACAATTTTTGCAATGTAAGATGACGTAAGACATTACTATGATGTCTTATAAACTGCTATTTTTCGGCGCGCACCCACCGTAGAGATGTTTGTCTCATTATTACTTAATGTAGGACAGCTTGAGTGGAAAATGTTGTTCCAAAGCCCAATTCAACCTATACCATCATCCATTTTTCCCACCCAAAAGACCCAATGCATCATCCAATCGACCGTTGGGTCTTTCCAACCTGACCCAACCCACCCCCCCCCCCCTTTTCACAAAATCCTGGCTATGCGCCTGATCTCAGCTCCCCCAAATGTTGGAAATCTTTCTTAACCTATATGATTGTCATTCATGGTTTAAGAATCTGCATCTTTTTTCAAGTTACAGGGTTAAACCTTGTCTTTGCAATATCGTGGTGATACTAACCTTCTGGTTTAGCTTCGCAGTCATATTTGCGTGGCATTTGCTGCTCAAATACAAGTCCTTTTGTGGTCAACTGAGTTTCAGCAATTTCTGGAATTGTTTGTACTCTTATGATGTGGTTTATTGTGGATGTCTTTGTAAAAGGTCAGTGCTGACGATATAATCCCTTCTTGCAATAGACATACAACTGTATATGTGTCAGTGTCCTATAGTATGTTAGGACAATTGACTTGTCCCATTCTAGGAAAGACATACAACTGTATATGTGAATCAGTGTCCTTTAGCATGTAAGGACAATTGACATGTCTAGCAAAGACATACAACTGCATATGTGTCAGTGTCCAACAGAGGACAATTGACATGTTCCCCTTCTAGCAAAGACATACAACTGTATATTTGATGTGAGTACTATAGTATGTAAGGACAATTGACATGTTCCCTTCTAGCAATATACATAAAACTGTATATGTGTATCAGTGTCCTATAGCATGTAAGGACAATGGACTTGTCCCATTTTAGCAAAGACACACAACGGTATATGTGAATCAGTGTCCTATAGTATGTAAGGACAATTGATACGTCCCATTCTAGCAAAGGCATAGAACTGTATATATATATATATATATATACATATATATATATATGAATCAGTGTCCTATATGTAAAGACAATTGACATGTCCCCTTTTAGCAATAGGCATTCAGTCATTCAGCGGTTAATTTGGACCTTTCGTTACGCTTACATGCCTACACTATCCTTAGTTTCAAGAAAAGTTCATATTGAAACTTATTTAACAAATTTTTGAGATGCAATTTTTACAATTCATGAAATAAGTAGAAATATCCATATCATATCGGAAAATATCGAGGACGTTGTGAGATAAAACAGTTGACTTTTTGAAAAAGATATCAAGAGCTCGAAATAAGACTCGAATTTTGAAGTTCGAGATAAAATAGTTAAAATTAACCCCTCCCCCACTTTTGATAGCTTCTGATACCTATTACACAGTCCGTCGTTGCTCTATTATTTGATTGACTTCACGAGGTCAAAGTTCGAGGAATATATATCTATAACCCCACCACACTTCCAAGTGGGCTCCTCCGTTCTTGTATATAAAAAGTCAGTGTCGTATGTTATGCTAAATTGATAGGATCTTCGAGTCTATAACCAGCCTTCGTAGCCCGATTCAATTTTCGTAGTACGGACTTGAAACTGTTTGGTCGTATGGTTAGATATTACTGAACTTCACCGTTAAAGTCTTTGAATGTGCCCATCACCACATTTCACTTTACTTAATCTCATTGGTGACACTTCTTTTTTTTCTATTTCTTTTATGCTACAAGAAAAAGTCAGTTGTTTATTCCACATCTTTGTTTTAATTTATGCTATCACAGACGAAACTGAAGCACTGGTTGTAAAATACAGGCACTGTGCGTTAATACCAAGAAATATAGAATCTTTTTTATACGCGTAACGTGCATACGTTAATTGTTACGTTCGACCTTATGTTTTTCAAACCTCATGTTCTTGAGATGCACACAGAGTTTCACATTTTGGGGATTAATATAACACTGTGATGGACACTGTGATGTCTCTATTCAATCCATATTAAAGAATGCTGACATTGCAAAAAACAATCAACAGTATCTTCCGGGAGCTGATTTACTCATTATTTTACGCTTATTCGCAATTTTTTTTTTTAATGATTATCAAAAAGATAATTCATTTTTTTGTGAGATTAACTACACCCATAGTGACATAAAAATACTCTTGGAAGATTTTGAGCAAGAGTGACCATGTATAAACCTTTCTAGCAAGCTTAATTTCTTTAACCCAATGACCTAAATAGTTAGGCAATCTCTGATCCCCACAAATCCGCATGTAAGACTCTTCCGGCGTGACAACCTTAAGCATACCGTGACCTATTCCGTCTTGTTTACTCTTCAAATATGCCTGTTTGCTTCAAGACGAACCTTTAGACCTCCTAACTCTTACAAGCTACAAAATTGGCCAATTCAGGAAAGCAAATGGTAACCGACTGGCATTTTGTTGATGCTATTCGTGTGGACCAGTCAACGCGGAAGGACACAGTCATTTGAGCTTCCGGTATCGCGTACTGCAAGAGGACAGTGGCATCTAAACTGTCGTCACCAGTTTGTGGTAGATTCTATAATACAGGAATGCTACGGCATTATCACTGGACGCGATTCGGAAGACACATGTACACTGTAAGGCAGCAATATCTCTGTACTAATAAATGCCAGCCAAGTACATAATCATCATAGGTTATAAACATTTCCATCCTGCCTTCATTTCGTTTTGAACACCTCCTGGAAACCATAGCATACTTGGTAGAGAGAAGGCGCCTACTAAAGGATCACACAGGTCGTGTTGTTTAAACCTGCTTGATAAATTGCATAACGATCAAGGAGAATCAAATAGATGGCACTGTAACTATTCTGCATTCGATAGGATTGGATTTATACAATATAAAGGCCTGTAATTTAATCTGCCGGTATCCATGTTAATCGTTTCGTGTTAGGATACCATCATGTTCGTCTGCCATTTCAGCACTGGTTTCCGCTTCATCTAGACATTAACAATCGGTGTGTTCGACAGATATATGCTGTCTACCAGGGGAACGCCTAACGTAGGAGAACAAGATAAACCGTATTCCGTTACACGTGCGTCTCATTTATTTCAGTCTTTATGCGTCAAGCACGCTTCTACTTTGATTCCTTTGTAACAATACCTGATTTATAAGGTGCTGGACCGGGATGCATGTGTACAGGTCGGTGCTATATAAGGTGTTGGAGGAGGCATGTGTACAAGTCGGTGCTGTGGTCTTGGGGACTTATTTCGATTAGGACTTTGTGATATTAGAATAAAACATTCAATCCGGATTCCATTCAAGCTATGACGGGCATTCACTTCTTTCTTTTAGTGACATCCTTTAGCATTACGCAAAAACACCCATTTCCTCAGAACATTCGAACGGTTTTATTTTGAAGTAATCGTCGGTTTCGTTTTAAAGTAATAATCATGTCGACCCAAGCACCTCCGATACAGGTCTTTAAACTCGGGCTTTTACGCTGCGCTTTAAACTGCTCCATTACTGCTCTGATTCTGTCACTTGTCTCAATAGCATTAGCCTCTTATGCTCTCAGTTTTAACGTTATTCCCGTCCCAGTCAGGTATGCACGCTACTTCTCTGCGTCTGGACAAGCTAATCCACTTCCAACTGGTCACTTTAACCCTCGACAAGTAAATGTGAAAGCCTATAACTCGGATGGAGTTCGTGAAATGCAGACTTCATTTCTGTCCAACTTTTTCAGGCGTATAAGGAGCTATGACGACACAACTATCATATTTCAATCTATTCCTCTTTGTGGTGGAGATATTTTCCCTGGTTTGGTCGAGAAGCTTGTCAGATCTGATGGTAAACCTCGTTTCTTACACGTAGCTGAATTTACAGACCAGTACCCCTCTTTACCCAACACGTCTGACTCTAAATCTTCTTCCCAACTTGAAATCTTCACGAAACAATTTATCTTAAAATCACCGAAGCCTCTATTTTTATTCGTGGAACGCGGAGGTTCAGTGCCAATTATTGAAGATAGGAAAGTGCACTACATTTCATTAATTTGTGATCCAGCTAGTAGATTAATTGAGAATTATCGTGTTGATCACATGGGAGAAGATGCGCAACTACAGTATGCACTTCCAAAAGGCTTACGAATGAGGACTAAACCGATCTCTTTTGAAAGTTGCTTCAAACAAAATTTACCCGAATGCTATGGAAACCAAGTCCAGTCGTTTTTGTTACAACATTTCTGTTCTGATTCAGCCAAGTGTAAGTCTCTTAACCTTAATGTGCCATTACAGACATCTCTCGATGTAGCCAAAAAGTATACGGCGATTGGACACTTAGAAGAATTTGAGCCATTTTTAAAACTCTTAGAGAAAACTTTACCGAACTATTTCTCAGGAATTTTAGACGTTTTTGCTCACGATGATGATTTTGAAGCATTTCGATCAAAGAAAAGCCCACTGGAGGGAGAAAATCGACCGCACGTTACAGAAGATTTATTCAAAGAGTTACAGCAGCATATATGGCCAGATTATGGTTTCTATTGGAAAATTAGAAAAATGTTTAATGTATTGCCAAATACTTAAATGTCATTAAATCGATCAAATGTGGCGCTGATATTGAAGGAATGAAGAATTTCACACCAGCCTTAATATATCTTTTCGGATATAAATAATTCTTTGTAGTTATCTACATTATAAATGTAATTTAATGTTTGAACTCCGTGAATATTAATTATGGCTTTCAAGAATCTTTGCGTACTGGTGGAAATCACTAAAGCATGGAAGCAGGGGTGGAGTGGGTGGAGTGGGTGGAGTGGGTGGAGTGGGTATCAGTTCTTTCCAACCGGTGAGAAGGTCATACAATGATTCTCTTAGCTTTTCATATGTGTTTCCAATGCGACGGTAATTGACTAAATCAAATTCATCACGGTACTCTTTTGTGATTTCAAGACATTAACTGTTATGTGTATTTGGTCATATCACTCTAAGATTCGTGCACAAATCTCTACCATTTAAAATGGATGAAATAGAACCTCCATCCTTTCATCACCTCTGATATATCCGCTTTTCATTTACCACTGTCATATATAGTTTAAAGCATTTACTCCATATTATTATTATTACCTTCAGTTGTTCAACAGGGAACTCCCTCTATAGCTCCGTCCATTATTCATTAGCATGTGCATTATAGTTATGGATTTTGATGCCATATAACTTTATTGTATTTAAATTTCCTCATGAATGTAGGAAGAAGCATATCTGTGTCCTCTATGAGATGGCCGCATGAAGTCAGTAGAAATTATGAGCTAATGACATGAACTAATATGAACTAAACATGAACCTTTGATACTTGGTCTGCCTATATTTAAGGAGGAAGGGATTGGATTTTGTTTTTGGAAGATAATGTGGTATGAGCCAAATCTTAAGTAGGCACAGACTCTTCCGGTACTTGAGAGATTCGTGATTGTTATGTTTAGTTGCCTTAGAAGACTCCTCCTCTTCCTCTTCCTCTCACAGCGTCTCCACAAAATGTGAGCATTATTTGAAATGTCCTTCTCCTCGAAACTTTTCTTAGGTTTGCGTCGTTTGTTTTCGTTTAATGTAGACATTTTGGAGATTACATGAAATGATAAACATGTCTGTTTAGCCTAAACAGATAGGTTAGGCACGTTCTCCCCTGAATACACATGCATGGTCTAGCCTACATATACCGATGGTACGGATACTGTTTAACACTAGTGCACGGCATTGGATTATTGATTGCAACACATCTAGAGTTCTTCAAAGTCATAGGCATTCAGTCTCTATTACCATATTTGTATTGAGCTTGTAAGTGGTCTAGAGTACACAAAGCGCGTTACGAGTCGCACATTCCAGGTCTCACATTTAGTTTATGTAATCACAAACGTTCAAGTGTGGTACAAACAAGTATGCATAATGCTGCCTTAAAGGAGTGTGCCTGGAGGATTATAGAGAATGGTCCTCTGACTCCAAAAGAAGACATCATTAATGTTAATATTGTATTCATTCTCAGGGCTAAAGGACATCTCTTCTCATGTTGTAATATATATACAGGGATGTGCCCAGGATTTCCTGAGTGCCGGGTATACTGATCGCCGTCCTGGGGTCGATTTTTGAAGGTGCTCAGATGCCAAATGCTGGCACTTGTGTAGCTTATTAAGCACATACACAAGTACTAGTTTTGCTAACAATTTACATTTTTTTCATTTTTGTTGAATATATAGTTAGGAATGTCGGGATTTTAGATGAAAATAGTGCTGGGCGGGATTCACAATTTTTAAGACAGTGCTGGGCAGTAATTTTTATTGCTGGGCGGGGCCGCCCAGTGCCGCCCAGCGTGGGCACATCCCTGTATAAATATAGGCTATATATATAGGCTATATATATAGGCTATATATATGTAGGATATATAAAGGCTATATAGGCTATATATATATAAATACATAAATACATATACACATATGTGTATATGTATATATTGGTCATCTGTGTTCTGAATTCATCGATGTCGCTCCCCCAAATTGCTCCTAGCAATTTGTTATCAAATCACAAACGTGTAATCAAATAACAAACGAGGAAAGTTGCAGGTTTCTATATATAGTGTAAAGTAGGAGCACATGACAAATATATTCAATATAAGGTTGTTCAATGCTTTCTAACTTTGTTAATGAATTGTGATAGTATATAACCGCGAAGTGGTCGTAAATTTATATGACACTAGCTATATCGTTGAGGTTTATGTTATGATGGTATAGTTACAACTATACGTTAAGACCTGTGTTTAATCTTTCTGTTTTACTATATTCTTATTTATTGGGTTTCTGAAGAAATAAATCTCGAGTATATGGATATACCATGTTTTTTATATCAACAACAGCAAAAGCGTTTGACAAAAGAAAAACATATTTCATGAGCACCAATAGGTTATAATGATCAACACCACCCCCCCCCCCACCCCCACACACACCACAGAGCTCTTCTCTCCCATACAGGGCAAACGCTTTATTTCCGCAGCAACAATTAAAAGCATTTTTTCACGAAGTGATCTTCAATTGAATTAGCTCAAAGGAATAAAAGAACAAACACTGCCTGTTGGCTTGTACTGGCTGGACATCCTAAATTTGTGTCTTACTTGTTGGGCACACAACTTCATGCACTAAGCTCAGACTTTTACCCGTATAATATCTACGAGTATATCGTTATATATGTATGGAACTATCTTGTCCAAACAAATCGGTGTAAAATGACTCGTAAAGAAAAAAAAAGATCATGTTGCATCATAGCAAACACGACTCTATATACTATCATCCGTACAAGCCGGACACTATTCCCTGCCACACCGGCTCTCACTCAGCCGTCTGTAACTTCTTTGCAAATTTCAATATTTTTGAAAGTATTCGCCAGCAATATATATATTTATATATATATATATATATATATATATATATATATATATATATATATATATATATATATATATATATATATATACTCAGGTATGATCCATAGTTATATATATATATATATATATATATATATATAAGTCAGCTATACGACATATGCAAATTATACTATATATAAGTGGTAACTGACTGTAACTTCTAGGAGCAATTTATGGCAATCTATATATGTGCATAGAATACACTGTAGTGGTACGAACATCCCTGGGCAACGTTTTAAACGTTGGCGGTATTAGTGCTATATATACGGTGTTATCCAATGCATTTAGCCAGTCTATTTGAGGGTCCACGTGATGTCCCCCTTCTAACTCGTCGGGTTCTTATTGGCATGTAGGCCTACATATACTGTACGGAGCCCACTCGGAAGCTGTAACGGTGTCTGAGAGGCCGATCCATTTCCTTCTGTTAGCGAGTTGTGCCAAGGTTAATTGTTTTATTGCTCAAAGGTTACGACAATTACCTTACTTGAACTTTTAACAGGTATATATACGATTGTACCAGGAAAACAATTGCAGTATCGGTTTATGCAACTGAAAGATTGTATATACAATGTGCTTCTCATATGGGGCCAAGTTTTCCCATTTCTATAATCCATGAAATGCTGTTTAGACTAATACGATCAAGTTATACGCATCTATTTTTTATCAAGTCGTGCATGTTGCAATGTAAATATTAGCGATGTTTTCATACCCACTCAGACAGACCCCTACAAAATATGAAACCACAGAAACAAACATAACCCTCATCTATCTATCTTGTCGTTGACAATTCTGTTTGAGTGTATCCTTACATTTGTCTTCTGTGTTCTCGAGCACTCAGACAGTTTGAACAAACTTGAACAAACTGTGAGAGAGGAATACTTGTGTATCGATAAAACCAATGTATCGTTTACAATAGAACTATATAATAACATTAACCGTCCTGAGTGCACTGACATCAATTGAGTCTGTAATGTAGGATATATACCGATGATGTAGAAACCGATTTAATATATTGACATGTTTCAGCTCATGTCATAATTTAAACAGCATTTTTTCCTTTTGTTTCGCCTTCCATCGACACTGAAAATCTCAGAGCGCTTAACGAAATACAAAAACGCTGTCCCCCTCTTCCTCCTCCGCAAGAAAAAAATAAACGCTGGAAAAAGGACGTGCATTTAAAACGAGAACGAATAACAAGATAAGATAACATACACAAAGATACGGTACTGACAAAATAACAAGTAACTATTTAACATTGATATGTTAGATGGTGCAATATGAATATTTCATTATACGCAATAACTTCCACTCTTTAGGCGCGAAATAACTAAATGCCCGTTTATCGGCTGTGACGATCTTTGTCTCCGCAAGTTGTGAATAATCAGTCTGTTTAACGTTTTTCGTCAAGATATTTCAATTCTAATATCGAAAAGTGTTTGTGTACCCTAATGATACTCTAAGGATTATAAAGTATGCGACAATCAAACTTTGATTACTCGGCAACATTTTATGTTTGTTGCTAAATTCAAAAGATCGCCATCTGAATGATCTAGCAAACATCATACAGCGCATCTCTACTTATAAATATGGGGTCAGAAACGTAATCATGATCTCTCCCGCTGTCGAAATGATAAGTTAGTATTTTTTTTGCACTCCTCATTTTTATTGTTCTGATAGAAAGGAATGTTTAAATCAGGCTACGCGTATATGGCATTCTGGACTTGTCACAAGTCTTCAAATTGAAACCAGTAGACACAAAATAATATAAAATAGCGTACAACAATGAATGAATTAAATAGAGCGAGAGAGATCAGTTCAGTACAATTAGAAAGTGATATACAGCAGTGAGAACATGTATCTAAAAAGGCCTAACACGACCCTTTCTCAAGGCAAATTCTAAAATCCCCCGAACATATTGACTACATCACGTCATGTACCATAGCCAACTCAACTCTAGACAAAGTTGAGTTTTTGTGAATTTCAAGAACGCCTTACAATTGACCTCAGATGACTGGGACAGATTCAGCACCCCCCCCCCCAATTATGATGGGCATATACCATGGTCTGATGTAAAAGAACATTCATGGACACATACTAGGGTCAAAATCCAAGGTTTCTACGAATAGATTAAACATGTATCACCTCCCACCTCCGCAATGTATACAGACTGTACAGTTTGTTCAGTTATTGAGCTCTGAACCCCATAACAAAAACTTCAGTGTAGCCAAGGTAAAGTTACAAAAGTGTTTCATTACATCTATATGAGTGGAATAGTATAGAGACACATATTTGGGGACCAAGTAATGTTACTATGTAAATCCAAGTAAAAGATCTTTATGTTCTGTGTATGTCACCATTAATGTTAACTATGTAAATCCAAGTAACAACTCTTAATGTTCTTTGTACGTCACCATTAATGTTAACTATGTAAATCCAAGTAACAGCTCTTTATGTTCTGTGTATGTCACCATTAATGTTAACTATGTAAATCCAAGTAACAACTCTTAATGTTCTGTGTATGTCACCATTAATGTTAACTATGTAAATCCAAGTAACAACTCTTAATGTTCTGTGTATGTCACCATTAATGTTAACTATGTAAATCCAAGTAACAGCTCTTTATGTTCTGTGTATGTCACCATTAATGATAACTATGTAAATCCAAGTAACAACTCTTAATGTTCTGTGTATGTCACCATTAATGATAACTATGTAAATCCAAGTAACAACTCTTAATGTTCTGTGTATGTCACCATTAATGTTACTATGTAAATCCAAGTAACAACTCTAAATGTTCTGTGTATGTCACCATTTATGTTAACTATGTAAATCCAAGTAACAACTCTTTATGTTCTGTGTATGTCACCATTAATGTTAACTATGTAAATCCAAGTAACAACTCTTAATGTTCTGTGTATGTCACCATTAATGTTAACTATGTAAATCCAAGTAACAACTCTTAATGTTCTGTGTATGTCACCATTAATGTTACTATGTAAATCCAAGTAACAACTCTAAATGTTCTGTGTATGTCACCATTAATGTTAACTATGTAAATCCAAGTAACAACTCTTTATGTTCTGTGTATGTCACCATTAATGTTACTATGTAAATCCAAGTAACAACTCTTAATGTTCTGTGTATGTCACCATTAATGATAACTATGTAAATCCAAGTAACAACTCTTTATGTTCTGTGTATGTCACCATTAATGTTACTATGTAAATCCAAGTAACAACTCTTAATGTTCTGTGTATGTCACCATTAATGTTACTATGTAAATCCAAGTAACAACTCTTTATGTTCTGTGTATGTCACCATTAATGATAACTATGTAAATCCAAGTAACAGCTCTTTATGTTCTGTGTATGTCACCATTAATGTTAACTATGTAAATCCAAGTAACAACTCTTAATGTTCTGTGTATGTCACCATTAATGATAACTATGTAAATCCAAGTAACAGCTCTTTATGTTCTGTGTATGTCACCATTAATGTTAACTATGTAAATCCAAGTAACAACTCTTAATGTTCTGTGTATGTCACCATTAATGATAACTATGTAAATCCAAGTAACAACTCTTTATGTTCTGTGTATGTCACCATTAATGTTAACTATGTAAATCCAAGTAACAACTCTTAATGTTCTGTATATGTCACCATTTATGTTAACTATGTAAATCCAAGTAACAACTCTTAATGTTCTGTGTATGTCACCATTAATGTTAACTATGTAAATCCAAGTAACAACTCTTAATGTTCTGTGTATGTCACCATTAATGATAACTATGTAAATCCAAGTAACAGCTCTTTATGTTCTGTGTATGTCACCATTAATGTTAACTATGTAAATCCAAGTAACAACTCTTAATGTTCTGTGTATGTCACCATTAATGATAACTATGTAAATCCAAGTAACAGCTCTTTATGTTCTGTGTATGTCACCATTAATGTTAACTATGTAAATCCAAGTAACAACTCTTAATGTTCTGTGTATGTCACCATTAATGATAACTATGTAAATCCAAGTAACAGCTCTTTATGTTCTGTGTATGTCACCATTAATGTTAACTATGTAAATCCAAGTAACAACTCTTAATGTTCTGTGTATGTCACCATTTATGTTAACTATGTAAATCCAAGTAACAACTCTTAATGTTCTGTGTATGTCACCATTAATGTTAACTATGTAAATCCAAGTAACAACTCTTAATGTTCTGTGTATGTCACCATTAATGTTAACTATGTAAATCCAAGTAACAACTCTTTATGTTCTGTGTATGTCACCATTAATGTTAACTATGTAAATCCAAGTAACAACTCTTAATGTTCTGTGTATGTCACCATTTATGTTAACTATGTAAATCCAAGTAACAACTCTTAATGTTCTGTGTATGTCACCATTAATGTTAACTATGTAAATCCAAGTAACAACTCTTAATGTTCTGTGTATGTCACCATTAATGTTAACTATGTAAATCCAAGTAACAACTCTTTATGTTCTGTGTATGTCACCATTAATGTTAACTATGTAAATCCAAGTAACAACTCTTAATGTTCTGTGTATGTCACCATTAATGTTAACTATGTAAATCCAAGTAACAACTCTTTATGTTCTGTGTATGTCACCATTAATGTTAACTATGTAAATCCAAGTAACAGCTCTTTATGTTCTGTGTATGTCACCATTAATGTTAACTATGTAAATCCAAGTAACAACTCTTTATGTTCTGTGTATGTCACCATTAATGATAACTATGTAAATCCAAGTAACAACTCTTAATGTTCTGTGTATGTCACCATTAATGTTAACTATGTAAATCCAAGTAACAGCTCTTTATGTTCTGTGTATGTCACCATTAATGTTAACTATGTAAATCCAAGTAACAACTCTTAATGTTCTGTGTATGTCACCATTTATGTTAACTATGTAAATCCAAGTAACAACTCTTAATGTTCTGTGTATGTCACCATTAATGTTAACTATGTAAATCCAAGTAACAACTCTTAATGTTCTGTGTATGTCACCATTAATGTTAACTATGTAAATCCAAGTAACAACTCTTTATGTTCTGTGTATGTCACCATTAATGTTAACTATGTAAATCCAAGTAACAACTCTTAATGTTCTGTGTATGTCACCATTAATGTTAACTATGTAAATCCAAGTAACAACTCTTTATGTTCTGTGTATGTCACCATTAATGTTAACTATGTAAATCCAAGTAACAGCTCTTTATGTTCTGTGTATGTCACCATTAATGTTAACTATGTAAATCCAAGTAACAACTCTTTATGTTCTGTGTATGTCACCATTAATGATAACTATGTAAATCCAAGTAACAACTCTTAATGTTCTGTGTATGTCACCATTAATGTTAACTATGTAAATCCAAGTAACAGCTCTTTATGTTCTGTGTATGTCACCATTAATGTTAACTATGTAAATCCAAGTAACAACTCTTTATGTTCTGTGTATGTCACCATTAATGTTAACTATGTAAATCCAAGTAACAACTCTTAATGTTCTGTGTATGTCACCATTAATGTTACTATGTAAATCCAAGTAACAACTCTTTATGTTCTGTGTATGTCACCATTAATGATAACTATGTAAATCCAAGTAACAGCTCTTTATGTTCTGTGTATGTCACCATTAATGTTAACTATGTAAATCCAAGTAACAGCTCTTTATGTTCTGTGTATGTCACCATTAATGTTAACTATTCAAATTCAAGTTACAGATCTTATGTTCTGTGTATGTCACCATTCATGTTAACTATTTAAATCCAAGTAACAGCTCTTTATGTTGTGTGTATGTCACCATTAGTGTTAACTATTTTGCTCCTTTTTAGATAATCATTCGAGTACTATGGATGGACCATGAACCATGGATGGCAAGCAGGTTTCACTCTTCGAAGGCTGAGGAAACACTTTACCATATGTCGGGTCCAAGAGCTGGACAAGGTCCTCAGTCTCTTTGACCCATATGATGTCAATATGGTCAAAGACAAGGGCAGTCTCAGTGCTATTGGAATTACCATCTACTCTGCATAATGAGGATCGTAAACATTATTCAAAGCCATATTATCAGTGAACTGGTTTTGAAGCACATACTTAGAGAATAGCTAATGTTAACTATTTAAATCCAAGTAACAGCTCTTAATGTTTTCTGAGTGTCACCATTCACTTGAGACTTCTCCAGATCCATTACCATCCATTACACTTCGCACACCGCACACCGCACAAAGCACAACGCACAACGCACACCACAAACAAGCAAGAATGGCAAATAATGGAGAGTTTCATAAGGGAGCAGGAACCCTTCCTTTCAGTGGTGAAAAGAAGGAAACTTCAGTGATGTGGTCATGTAATTAGACAGAAGAACAGCCTTGCAAACACTATATTGCAAGGAGGGACAGATGGGGTACGAAGGAGAGGTAGGCCGGTTAAAAAACCTGGACTGGGATGGACTTCAACCAGCTCATAAGAACAGCTGACGATCGTGAATTGTGGAAAGCTTGTGTCGTGTCATCATGTCGCCTCAACGGCTCTAAAGCTATGGGACACAGGTACATAGTGGTAAAGCTAAGAGATAACACGAATTACAGCAACTCTTGAACTATTTAACAACAAGATTTTTCAGCTCAACATCTTCAATTTAGTAACTAGTGCAATTATTATTTTTCAATGAAGGGATAATAAATTTGTACGGTCACGTGGTGATTGCATTGGACTTAGATAAGGACAAGGACATGAGATCAGAAGGGTTCGCAAACAGTATCTTTCGAGATGCTGAACGGGAAGAAAAAAACAATGTCTCGGTTGTCCATTTTCCATACTATTCTAAAAACGAAAGAAAACGATTATTTAGAATGATTTTTTTACTGAAATTGTATATTACATTGCACCAGAAGTGTTTCAACGTTAAAAAGAAACGAAAGCAAGAAATACTGACCAAAAGTCCAAATATATACAGCGAATGGATGAAGAAGAAGAAGGAGCAAACATTTAAATATTAAAAAACACCAAGATAGACAACATATTGTTTAATAAGTATAGATAGAGGAAGACGATTCTTGCTTTGTATTTCCCCATTGAATCAATTAATTATTCAAGCTGGATGTTTAATAGTCATATACGCTAATATCATGATATAAATCTGTGTGTATGACATAATGTCCAACAACAATACATATCGAATTTGGTCTTGGACTGAGGAGATGACGTAATGATCTCAGTAGTCCAGCAGTAGATTGGTGAGCAATATACCTAACAACAAATCACGATTTATTGTCATGTAAGCTGCAACCCGCGATATCAATATCAGTTGGAACCCTCTAGTCCAGTCGATTCTAACAAGTTCTTCTAATGGTTTAATTATATTTGGTTGATGTTTACAGTGTCTTTCAAACTGTCAATCTAATATTTTTTTCCTGCAAGAACTATCAGCATACATAGTAATCCATTTTCCATACTATGATAAAAACAAAAGAAAACGATTATTTAGAATGATTTTGTTTACTGAAATTGTATATTACATTGCACCATAAGTGTTCCAACGTTAAAAAGAAACGATAGCAAGAAATACTGACCAAAAGTCCAAATATATACAGCGAATGGATGAAGAAGAAGAAGGAGCAAACATTTAAATATTAAAAAACACCAAGAGAGACAAAATATTGTTTTAAGTATATATAGAGGAAGACGATTCTTGCTTTGTATCCCCCCCCCCCCCCAATTGAATCAATTAATTATTCAAGCTGGATGTTTAATAGTCATACATTTGTATTTGTGTGTTTGACATTATGTCCAACAACAATACATATCGAATTTGGTCTTGGACTGAGGAGATGACGTAATGATCTCAGTAGTCCAGTATATTGGTGAGCAATGTATACCTCACAACAAATCACGATGTATTATCATGTAAGCTGCAACCCGCGATATCAATATCAGTTGGAACCCTCTAGTCCAGTCGATTCTAACAAGTTGTTCTCATGGTTAATTATATTTGGTTGATGTTTACAGTGGCTTTCATACCATCAATCTGAATTTTTTTCCTGCAAGAACTATCAGCATACATAGTAATTCAGTGTGTACCCAAGAGATTTGTAACGAAACAAACGACATTAGAATATTTGTAATGACATTAAAAGGTATCCACATTCGTTTAAACTGAACGGTTAGTATTTACAGACTGATGTTACCGTCTGGATCTCTAAAGACTGAGTAGTATTGCATGCCAGGTGTAACAGAATGATGCATGGTTAGAAACAACCTATAGGCACATGCATTGCCACTAACAATAAGTACTTTTGCACTACCACTAATTTTAGATGACAATTGCCTGTCTTTCCCAGCAGAGGTTTTGTAGAGCAGTTATTCAGCAGGCATGGTCCTATCAAACCTTACTTATCCTAGCTACCTCATTTGTATTAATCTATATCCCATGCAGTTATATCTGGAAACCACTTCGAAAGAAGAAAATCTTACAAAGAGATGTGAACATACGTATTGTTAGCCATGCGCAGCAACCAAAACTCACAAACGAAACAGAAAAGTTCATTCCCCTTCAACTCCCCCTCAACTCCTCCTTCTTCAGACAAGCGTAACCATAAGTCAACTGCACAATGTCCCGCTGTTTGTACAAACATTATTCAAGTACTACCGAAGTGGCACCTGGCATGCATAACGTTAAAATAAACATATTAATAATTACAACAGTATTTACAGTTTCAACCGCATCAGACTTGTCAATTTAAACATGTATAAACAGATTCAGCCCTGATAAATATCGTATCCTTTATCGATAATTGTAGATGCATCAGATGAAATTCTTAAAATAGGTAAATTTATTGTATATTGATACGTATTGTAATTTTCTGTAAGGCAAGATTTGTCAACAATTTACATTGAGCATTTATCATCTGTATTTCATGAAATAGAGCAAAGGCATAATGTATCCATTATTATATTAATTAAATAGTAAAACTACATAACTGTATATGATATAAATATTAAAACAGAATCTTCAATATAGTTTATAAGATATAAATATTGCATTTTATTGTATCTACCAAGTTTCCATAGAGAAAAATAATATTGTCAGTTGGCATCAAATATAAAGAAGAATAATGCATATATCAAGTTATTTTTATTGTTAGTCATTATTACTTGCAGTTGCAATTATTAGGCACTTAATTAATAATGTAACTTCATGCACAATGTAAACACAAACACAAACACGAATAAACACACAACAATGAAACAGGGGATGATAACAAGCATGAATTCTCCTGCTCCAGTCATATTCACTATTCTACAATTAGATTAACTGCATATCTTATACTGAAGGTGTCGGTCTAAAGGCATCGGTTTTTTATCACGTGACCTGACATGAACAAAGGCACATATATATTAATATCATATCTGTTAAATAAACAATTGATTTTTGTATTCATTTGTTGCATAATAGTATCACATTAAAAAATATATGAGAAATTGGGAAAATGTTTCAATAAAAACATACAAAATAAGTTGAATGTAATGTTTGTATTGGGAATGAATTTCCGAGGGATTTAACAGCCTGCAGTAAAGAAATTAACTGATTAGCATTTACGAAGTAATTGATTAATTATAACCATGTATAATATTATATATTCGTAGCTAGTTGTACGAGCCGGTATAATTAGAGAGTGGTGATTGTCTAAATAAGATTCTGGTTGATTCATCCATCGGTCGATCATTAAACGCGTCTTAAAAGAGACAACTTTGCGAGTTGAATTTGTTTTGTAAAAGAAACAAATGCATTATCAGATACCCTTGGACATCTGAAAAATTTGGACGGACATTGCAATTATTTTGCTATATAGAGGGAAGACTTAACTATAGTGGAGCGTCGACAATACACATGTCACACCCCCCCCCCTCCAACCCACCCCACCACACCATCACTCCAGAAATTAGAACAAATATTAACCTTGTTCACTAATACATTATAAAGATTAACCATCATCAATATTTTAAGGCATAACTTGAAATTACTCTATGTATTACTCTATGTATTGCTCTATGTATTGCTCCATGTATTGCTCTATGTATTGCTCTATGTACATATTCTCTACTATAGATTGCCAACTTTGGCTCTCCGGCTGAGGGAGGAAATTGCACCTTTAGTCCGTAAAAGATTGTATTTGGTAATGAAGGTATCACGCCAATTAAGACTATATATATGACTATACAGGAAGCGAGTTATATGCAACTTTAGTGCATGGTTTTGTATAGTTAGTGGGAGGCACACGAACTCCTTCTCCATAAGTTGGCTAGGACTCGATCGGATGTAGTGTTCTATCACCATGTAAACAGCTGAACATTGTACCTTATTATTTATATTTTATCTATAATTTAAGTCGTTGTATTTGCAAATAAAATATTGCTCAGGGAGAAAGAAACGTTGTGCTCAGTTGAGGCATCAATAAATATAATAAGAAAGATTCTTGGATTGTATAGACGATAATATAGATTCAGTACATGAAGATTTCATGCAAATTGGCCAAATATTGTACAATGACACCCTATCTCAAAGTGACTTTGACCTTGTGGAATTCACGTGTCCCTGTAACACGCAGATTCCACGTGCTTGTATAAGTAACTCTTCAATGCAAATGCTTTCTTACACTTCTGACATACGAAAGGTTTGACTGTAGAGTGGGTTTGGATGTGCGCCCTCAAATTCGACTTGTCAGCGAAGGCCTTACCACACTGTGGACAAGTGAACGGTTTCTCCCCCGTATGTGTCCGTATGTGTCCTTGCAGCAGCCACGGTCTACTAAAGCACTTACCGCAAATGTGGCACTTGCATCCCAGCTTGTGAGTTCTGAAATGAAATCGATATGAAATATAATTGATAAGAACTAGAAGTTAAGGGCACCCACACTGACGGTTCGTCTAACTAGTAGTGGTGGTTCAAGACTGTAAAAACGAAAACAAATACCAACCCGCCCCCCCCCCCCTCTTCTCAAGAAAACCCCAAAACAACAACATAAAAAGATGTTTTTTCGATTCATAAATTTTCGGTCGTGCATTACGTTTAGCTATAATTGTTCATTGTCACTGGTAAGTGCAACTACTATAGTACCCTGTGTTATTATGCCTATACACTGTGCTATCATGCCTATGCCCTGTGTAATCATGCCTATACCCTACAGGTGTCATCTTGCCTATGCCCTGTGATTGTCATGCCTATGCCCTGTGTTACCATGCATATACACAGTGTTATCATGCCTATGCAATGTGTTATCATGCCTATACACTGTGTTATCATCCATATGGCCTGTGTTATCATGCCTATACACTGTGTGATCATGCCTATACACTGTGTTATCATGCCTATAGACTGTGTAATCATGCATATGCAGTGTCATCTTGCCTATGCCCTGTGTTATCATGCCTATCCACTGTGTCATCTTGCCTATGCCCTGTGTTATCATGCCTATACACTGTGCCCTGTGCTATCATCCATATGCCCTGTGTTATCATGCCTATACACTGTGTTATCATGCCTATAGACTGTGTAATCATGCATATGCAGTGTCATCTTGCCTATGCCCTGTGTTATCATGCCTATCCACTGTGTCATCTTGCCTATGCCCTGTGTTATCATGCCAATACCCTGTGATTGTCATGCCTTTGCCCTGTGTTATCATGCCTATATCCTGTGATAACATGCCTATACCCTGTGTTATCACTGTGTCATATATTGCTGTGTTGAGTATATACTACGAGATATGATATCAGCCGTTAGGTTGTAATGATATCAACAACTATTATGTACACTATCTTTCTCTTCTACTGAAACACCTGCAGGGTAAGCAAGTAGCATGTTGTTTGTGATTCAAACGTCTATGCAAGTAGTTAGACCCTGTGTGATGTAATACTCTGAACCACATCTTTGATGACGTCATCGTGAACTAATCACGAAACTTTTCTCCAATAGTGAAGCTTCACCCGAGTAGTGATTTACAAGACTACGACACAGACAATGTAGGCAAAACCATCATAATGAAAATTGATTTATGTAGTGTAGTTGCGGCGAGTAGGCTCGTTTTCCTTCCCCATGAGTACCACATTTTGGTTTGCAACTTTAGCCCATACAAAAAGGATAACCCTTATACAACTTGGATTGTTCAGACACACCCAATTACTAAAAAGTAATCAATAGAAAACTACAAATACACCAATTTTAAGTTACTTAGAAACCTTTGCACTTATTAATACGCTTCGCCAAAACCATATTGATGTGAATATTGTTGTGTACAAGTTGTGTGGCATTTGCTTTATAAAAAAAATTTAAAAATTAGCTATTCCCGATGAGCGCCCTCTGTTGGGTTAGCTTTGGTATGTGCATCAGAACAACATATTCTTAATATGCAACTTACTTTGTAAGCAGACAATTTGAGAAACTAAGACTATTTCCGATAGCTATATCTTTCTTCTGATCCACAAAGAGAAGCTGAGGAGCGCTATATTCGAACAATAAGTAAGTGTAAGCTACTATATGAGACATTTGCTACCGTTATCACAAATGACAGTACAAACATAAACAAACCTTTGCTTTGTAGATACCGAATGTTTCAAATGTTTTAAAGCTTGAAGTTGTCCTTCATTACTTACTAGAGAAGCTGTCTACATTCATGTTGCATTCAGTATGGACACGTTTATTATCAGTGGGAGTAGCCCCCCCCCCCCTTCAGCCGTACTCCGGTGATTTTAAACAATACTTGATTTATTGGTATCATGTGGGAGGGGTAATTGGCTTAACACATTAAAGGGTGTGAAGACTCGCGCAAAAATAAACGTCTAATGCCGGTAATCTGACCTAGTTTCGAATGAGGTGTTACAGGAGTGTTAGACACTACCATCGATCCCAGGAAATACGCACACAGCTTGCTACTTTCGGTAATTAGACACTAGTGTACAGTCAGTACATATAGCTGCGGTCAATACCCACAGCACATTGTACAAACGATACAGCGATGGACATCTCAGGTCCAGATAAAGATAACAAGGTATCACGTTTCATTATTGTGTTAATGTTTGGGACATGAATAAGCGATCTTACCTGATATGCATACTGAGTGCTGGCATCGACACGTAAACCTTGTCACAGTGAGGACATTTCCTCGCTTTCTGGTCATTGACGCTGCGATGTGTTTGTCTGTGGCGTGCTAAGTTACTTGATGTACTGTACGTTTTACCACATTCGGTGCATTCGTAACCGTGTAGAGTCTGGGCTTGAGGATTAGATGTTCGTGGTGAAGGCACATTGAGAACTTCCTTAAGATCTGAAGACCCGTTGGATTGACGGGAACGCTGTGTATTTGTGGACATGGACAGATTCAGTGGGACTTCCTGAGGCGAGTCGGGCATCACGTGGCCACTATTTGTAATTTCTTTAGATAAATCATTGTTATGCAGATATGCACTCAGTGAGGTCATTTGATACGAATCTTTCGATTGTTTTTTCTGTTTAGCATTCTGTGTCTCATGATCAGTAGATGTAACAGCGATTGATTTTGGATCCAATGGAAACAAAAACTGTCCATGTTGGTCAGTAAGCTGAGAAACTTCAACTGAGTAGCGGCCGCCATTTATTGATGGCGCTGTAGCAAAACTTGGAACAAGAATGAGGCCGCTGTCCGTCGCGACATAAAACAGGCCTTGATTAGGGAAAGTAGAGGCAGACGGTGCTATTACGGGTAATGTACTGGACAGATTCTCTGGTGAAATTTCATCGATTTGATCAGATGCCTGTGATGTAGTTCCATGCCAGTCGGTTTCCTTATTGCGAGGAATTTGCATCGAATGAAACTGAAATACCCTCGGGGCTAATTCACTGCTCGATTTCAAACATTTTTGAAGATTTAAAGGACTTGGCTCATTCCGGTCTGTGTCTGCAAGAGAAAACAAACAGAAGAATATCAAAAGATTGGGACATTAAGTAATTCTTAATAACTGAGGTGATATGTAAAGAACAATAACAGGATCATCGGCTATTTGGAGGAGGGCGTGACATACCTGGCGCTTATGATCAGAAGCATTTCACGTTGCTTATAAGCCAAACGAAAAGCCAAAAACCACTACATCGTTTGTTTCACATGCTGTTCCCTCGGGCCCTCCTCTCCTCATAAACCAAACCTAACTTCAACTTTGGCGACATTCACTGCCTTGGTATATCATTGGCTTTCTAGTCACTTCGCCCAACAACCATTTCGCCCAACTGCCATTTCGCCCAACCAGCCTGGTCGTTTCGCCCAACCAGCCTGGTCATTTCGCCCAACCAGCATGGTCATTTCGCCCAACCATCATAGTCATTTCGCCCAACCAGCATGGTCATTTCGCCCAACCGTGTTGGTCATTTCGCCCAACCTTATTTTTACTAATATTCAGTCAGAATAATATTACTTTTTCTCTTCCACTAGTTCAATTTGATTTATTTTGGGTTAGGTTACTTCGTAATAGGTAAATAAAAAAGTGAGGTCCGCTCGATATCGATCGGAGTCTGAGCAGTTATTTCGGGTATAATGGGAGGATTACACTACTTTAGGCGTTTACGCATACAATGGAAGTTATATTATTATACAAACACAGGGGAATCAGTCTTCATGAAAACCTATCAAACCTAACCCCTAAAACACTGATCCATCCTACTGACTAACAATTCCCGAACGTTTCCTTATTAAATTGAGAAAAATATATAAAACCCGTCCGTTTTATTGAATTACTATATTTAATAAATGTAACCACTTTATCAATGTAACCACATATGTAATCACATACTTATGTAATCAATTTAACCACGACTTCAAGTTTCTTAATACTCTGTTCGTATCCCGTAACGTTAACAATTCCCTAACGTTTACTTTTGTAATATCATATTTAATCAAGGTTGGGCGAAATGACCAGACTGGTTGGGCGAAATGACCAGGCTGGTTGGGCGAAATGACCAGGCTGGTTGGGCGAAATGACCAGGCTGGTTGGGCGAAATGACCAGGCTGGTTGGGCGAAGTGGTAAGGTTGGGCGAAATGGCAGTTGGGCGAAATGGTTGTTGGGCGAAGTGTCCTGCTTCCTATCATTGAGGTCTTTAGAGGGATTTAATTATTTATTTCTTGTTATTTTGCAATTCAGTAAACGCTAAATGCTTCTTAATTTTTTGGGTGGTCCGATTGTTTGTACAGAAATAATAATATTAATAATAATAATAATAATAATAATAATAATAATAATAATAATAATAATAATAATAATAATAATAATAATAATAATAATAATAATAATAATAATAATAATAATAATAATAATAATAATAATAATAATAATTATAATAATTATAATAATAATAATAATAATAATAATAACATAAAATATAGATAAACCTAAACATATTTAAACTTTCTACAAGCCTTGAAAAATTGTTTTAAAGCACGGAATAGATCTTCAAAGATAGTGCCTTAGAATATATAAAAGCCGCTACAGTGTTCTGGGAAATAATTCATCCATCACATATCTGTTTTCTTAAGTTTCCGTTTTAGACAACAACAATTACGTGTACATAAAAATACAGTCCATTTTTGTGTAAAACTGTATGATTTCCTTTTCCGTTTTTGCTTCTACCGAACCTTCTACAAGCTCATAATAACTGGGAGGGTGGAGCCCATTTTGACGTATTTATTTGTGTATGTGGGGTGGGGGGGGGGGGGACAAATGACAGTGGCGTAGATAGGTAGCTTCCAAAAAGTGGGGCAGAGGGGAAATACCCGGAGGTTAATTCACCCAACTAATATCAATATTGTTGATGTTTCGATGGCTCTTGCAGATGGTACAAAACTTTCAACATTTTATAGTAAATATTCGACTAATGTATCTCAAAATTTCGTTTTTTTCTTCTTCCTCATTTTTTTCAATCTCGTTCAACCTGTAATGACGCAATTCTAATTTTCGTGAATTCTTTCGTACAAAAAAAAAAACAATTGAAAAATGTTTATCTCAAGATTTCGACTATTTTATTTCAAATTTTTGTCTATATTCTCCAACATTTGACTTTTTGCTGGTAATTTCGACTATGCCAGCTCAAAATTCCAACTCGTTCCTCAAAATTTCAGTTTTTTTATATTATAATTATCACTTTTTGTTTCAAATGTTTACTTTTCATATCAAACATCCACTTAATGTCCACAATGATGATATGGCTATTTCGACTTATTCCATGAAATTGCAACATTTTATGTCATAAATTCGAATACTTAATATCAACTTTAGGATTAGTGTGGTATTAAGTATGTTGCAATACAAGTAAGGTAGGGTGGTAAAGACATGTAAGGGTAACCAAATGTCCAAATAAACTATTGAGTGAATTCGGTGTTTCAGCAACATTTCAAATGTTTATAGGAATTTCGAGGAATGAAAAAGTCAAAAACTACTACGGATCAATGGGATGTGAACTTAAAACATGATCATGCGACTTTTTAGCTTTTTAGTCTTTAAATTTTAATATATATTTTGCTTAACTATAAGGACATGTCACGAGCATTAAGTAACATGTTTTCGAGGGTGGGGGGGGGGGGGGAAACAGAGGTTGTAGAATAATATTTTAAAAAGCATTGGCATCTTAACTTCTAATAATATATTCACATTTAAATTGCATCGTTTCTTCACTGTATCAATATATCCTATGACAATTCTTCCTTTCCCTACAGTATTTTCGAGACTGATGATATCACAGGCCTATATCCACAATGGTACTGACAGACTTAACCAAGATAAGAAAACTCAACAGGTTAAGACCTTTGCCTAGACACAAACAGTCAACCTTGCTGCTAACTCCGTTGTTATCTAAAGTAGATATATCTTCCCATAGGAAGAAGAGGAATTCCTATCTAGCCCCCGGGATTTCGTGAACAAGAAAGACAAGTCTGGCTCGAAGCAGGCTAATTTAATTGAGACATCGTGACTGTTGTGTTAGCAACATCGCTAACTTGGTAGGCTCACCGCACGACTTTGCGAGCGAAGGTACTGGAAGAATGATGATAGCACACACACACAGACACAGTGCTCGCAATCATTTGGCCTTATATGGGCACAGGAGCGCGGTAGAAGCAAGTGGATTATATGATATGGGGGAAGAGTATAGACGGCTGCTGCACATTAACGTGATGGGACGTGCAGAGTAGATGGTGATTAGGAGAGCAAAGTCCCTGGTTATAGTATGTCATATAATATCTAACTCAATACATGGAATATTATGTTTATCGAGGTCTTTAGATTGACTGACTGGCAAAGACGCAAAATACGTAAACATAACTGGTACAATTCATCTGAACTTGAAGTCCTGATAAGACATGATAAGTTGATTGTGTAAGGTAAAGTGTATCGTAAAGATGTCCTTGAACATTCGCATCTTTATAGGCACTCCTTAAATGTGTATAAAGAACCAAGTACTAATACACACGTCTTCCTTTTATAAGGATAAGATGATATAATTTCGTCTTAAACAGGTCTATACTTTCTCACATATACACGACAGGAAATAATTTATTCAGTGTTGCATCTTAAACTACTATGCAAAATGGTCAAATTGCTATACAAACTGTGCAAAGATGTCTAGCAGTGTTTTATTGTTTTTACACATTGATCATAGTATATTATGATACACAAATTTCCGAGCCTTCAAAACTGCTTCACAAAACTGGAATACTAATTAATTTTTCAAGATGATTGGCAAATCAATCTATGAATGAGGACCTTTGAAAATCCTTCTTCTTTTTTTGTAGCTCTGATGTGTTTCGAGAAGAGAATCAAAATTTATTTTACAGCATGTCTCATGGTAGTAAGACGTTATAGATAATTATTGAGGGACTGTTTTCCTCTTCAAGGGTAGGAAATTGTATAGAAATCGTAGAATTTCATTAAATTAATGTTATTAAGTATTTGGTTATCACTGTTCCGATTGAGAAGTTTGAATATGTCGTAATAAGCACTTAACATAATCTAAAGCAGCCAGGGGCGTAGCAAAGGGGTTTTTGTTGGGGGGGTGTGAAGAATTTGATTTGCCGACGGATCTGGAAGTGGTGACTGAAATGGGGGAGGGGTCTAAGGGGGAGGGGTGTCTCCCTCCCCTTTGGAAAATTTTTAGTTTTGAAACGTCCTTAGATGCAATCTGGTGCATATTTTTTAAGTCAAATTTGATTTGCCGTCGGATCTGGAAGTGGTGACTGAAATGGGGGAGGGGTGTAAGGGGAGGGGGTGTCCCCCTCCCCTTTGGAAAATTTTTAGTTTTGAAACGTCCTTAGATGCAATCTGGTGCATATTTTAAGTCAAATTTGATTGCCGACGGATCTGGAAGTGGTGACTGAAATGGGGGAGGGGTCTAAGGGTAGGGGGTCTAACCCTCCCCCTTTGGAAAATTTTTAGTTTTGAAACGTCCTTAGATGCAATCTGGTGCATATTTTAAGTCAAATTTGGCACGGAAGTAGCTCCCGTTCCCCTTTTCTCTATTCAGCTTTCCTTCTTTCTTCCCCTTCCGCTCTCTTCACCTTTTCTCCTTTTGCCGACAGACCCAAAATTTGCCGACAGCGACCAAATTATTGGGGGGGTGTGACACCCCCCCCACACCCCCCCGCTCGCTACGCCCCTGAAAGCAGCCATGGAGTTGCTTTTCGTAAAATTATTTCATAACTCTTATTTTAAATATCTATGCAAGATTCTATGATGTATCTCTGAACGTGGTTCACATCAACACAAAAGTCCATATCTGATCATATATGAGCTTCGCAAGCTTCGTCCGTAACGTTTTTCCTATTATATAGTTATCCAGTATTTCCACATTTAAAGAATGTTATCCCATAAACACAAGGTCTAAACAATTTATCGTTGATTCAGGAACAACTCCCTGGTTGATTCACCTCTACTTACGTCCAAACCGTTTTACTCTCTTGCCCTTTTTCATACCATTTAGAATCCTACATTTCAAACTCTGTTTTGATATCAGGCACAGCATTCCAATCGCCATAGTGACTGTATAGTAAACCACGTTAACTACCCCGTTAGAACGTTTGTTCGCCGTTTTCCTGTATAAGTACCACTGTCTTCCCTCTATATCGTATATGCTGCTGCACGCACATACACACACACGCAGGTAGCCTTCCCAATATGGCATCACCATATTTGGCCAACAACCTTCGTTGGAGGAGATGCCTTTACTGCTGTGAGAGAGGGAGCTCAGATGACATGCTGGCGGAGTTAATCAAAATACACAAATGCACTAACATCCGCTGACTGACACATGTATGGGACTGTTAGGGAAAGCTATAGGTAGAACTGTGGTCGTCTACGTGAGATGTATCATTTACAAGATAATGGTGATCTTGAAAACAGAAAGGGTAGTTTACATAAAATTAAGTTGCGTTAATAGAAATTATATTAAATCGTTTTTCTTTTATTCGCCTCCCGAAAATATACGATTTACACATCTTGAATGAAACATTGTTTAACCAAAGTTTATATATATATATATATATATATATATATATATATATATATATATATATATATATATATATATATATATATATATATATATATATATATATATATATATATATATATATATATATATATATATATGTATGTAGCCTATATATATGTTTGTGTATATATATATGGGTGTGTAGCTATGTCTGTATAAATTATCGCATGCATATATGTATGTATATTATGATTTGTATACATTGTTTTTCAAAAATTATATTATATTATAAAATTCGTAACATGTTTTTATATAAGCCTGAACGTTTTTGTCTGTTCCTCTATTGATCACTTGATCAGTGGGCTATCTTATTACAACAAAGGTGTTATACATGCTGGAGTAATTGATGACTTTTACTGCCAACTATGCCTACAAATGAGCCGATATTAAATTCACAATGGATATACTTGACATCGGTAGGTGACTTCAAGAAAGACTATGTTGGTTAACTCACACAGATGAGAGAGAGGTTAAATGGCGGGGGACTTAGAAAGGGGAAACATAACAATACTTCTGTGTTAGGAAGACATCTAGCAAAACAATTAGTGGGAGCTAAACACAAAGAAAGAATGAGTCACCGCGAACGGTGCCGATGACAAACGCTCCAAAATTAACTATGACACGACCATAGAACTTATGCTGTGTTAGCAACAGTTTTAACAATACAGTATTGAATGACATGGGCGTATGACTTATGCCGCGCTATAAAAAAACAACAATTGCTTGATTTTTAAAATGGAACAATTCCTGATCTAAGCCATTGAGAAATGTGACGAAATATTTATTCACTATTAAGATTGAAGGTTTCATTTTTAGCATTGAATATCAGTTAATTATCCTGTATTGAATTTAATAAAAAGGAGGTAATTTTGATTGCGAGTGAATTATTGAAATATATCTTATGAATATATATAGCTCTTTTGATTCCTTTCTTAACTTAATTGCGTGCTGGTGACGTTCGCTGACATTTAATACAAACAAATACACAATATTCAGCATATTTTCCGTATAGTATAGGCTATACAAAGACACACACAGAAACATGTCCGAAAACTCTGAAATCGCGTGCCATGAATTCCTACCGATGATGTAGTATTTCGAATTAGAGGAGGACACGGATAAATCTTCGACTCGAATTCATTTCTAAGAAATGTTATTGACTATAATCTTTTAGACCACCGAGTTGAAAGATGCATAATAATCGTATAAGGGCATGTGACGTCATAAACAAGTCTGTGTTAAGTTTCACGTACTACTTCGTTATACTACATAGGAATATTTGCCAAACATATGTCATTTTCGAAATTATGTCTTAATTAGCAATAATTCGTCCCTTGTTTCGCGTACTGACGACTTTGCATATTATCATATTTTGTATAACTAGTGATGATTTTTTTTAAACATCTATATGCCCTTAATATTGTTCTACATCCTTTACATTAAACTGCCATGAAATATCATTTTGTTGTGTGTAACTAAAATCTAGGAGACTGCTTAAAAGATATTATTTGTGATCGAACATTCAGAACATTCGTCAGCAGGGGCGTAGCGAAGGTTTTTTTGTTGGGGGGGTGTGGAGAATTTGATTTGCCGACGGATCGGGAAGTGGTGACTGAAATGGGGGAGGGGTCTAAGGGGAGGGGGTGTCCCCCTCCCCTTTGGAAAATTTTTAGTTTTGAAACGTCTTTAGATGCAATCTGGTGCATATTTTAAGTCAAATTTGATTTGCCGACGGATCTGGAAGTGGTGACTGAAATGGGGGAGGGGTCTAAGGGTAGGGGGTCTACCCCTCCCCTTTGGAAAATTTTTAGTTTTGAAACGTCCTTAGATGCAATCTGGTGCGTATTTTAAGTCAAATTTGGCACGGAGAAGCTCCCGTTCTCCTTTTCTCTATTCAGCTTTCCTTCTTTCTTCCCCTTCCGCTCTCTTCACCTTTTCTCCTTTTGCCGACAGACCCAAAATTTGCCGACAGCGACCATATTATTGGGGGGGTGTGACACCCCCCCACACCCCCCCCCCGCTCGCTACGCCCCTGTTCGTCAGTGAATGATTTGGACCGTAATATATCATTTTGGAACATTCGTCAGTACGCGACACAGAGGGGACGAATTAGTTAACCATAATTACGTACTATCCAAGCTGACCTTTATTTACAATACCCATTCAAGTACTTCAGAAGATTTGACTAACTATAGCCATATCTTTATTCATGACGAGCAAGTACACATCAACACAATTACAAAACAACAGCAATTGCTGTTTTCTTTATGTCGTGCATGATCAATTTATGGACTTTATTATGTAAACTTGTCCCCGATAAATCAGCAATATTAACAAACATATTGTGGAGAAATGCATTTATGCTGATATTTTCCTAAAGTCAATCGTAGCCGAATTGGAGGGGTGAGAGATGGGGGTGGGGTGGGGTACGGAAATAACTGATATATTTTAACTTTATATATCAGTGCAAACGTTTTCATTGTGTATTCTGGCTTTTCGAACGAGTTGTTCCTATCTTGAAAAGAAAGAAAGAGCAAGATTTAAATTCCGACAGTGAATTATTGAAGACTTATGAAACGACTTTTTTTTTAAATTACTATCTCTACCTTAGTCCAGTTATGTGTCGTCTGCTTAATTTTAAGGAATAACGACATTGTTAAGTGTTAATTAAATGACTACGGTATTCCCGTAAAATATTCCATTCCTAACAAATCCATTATTCATTTTGACCAGGTAGTGCATTCACTAACATTAACATCTTATAGTCTATTTTCCACTAAATTTAGTGAATGAAAATTCAGTGAATCAACAAATTTTATATTTTCAAGACATGTACCGACGTATACATTGTTTCGTGCGTATTTGTAACGGGTACATCAACTTATGAATAAAACACTTGAATTATGAAGCCCAAAACGTTATTTTCATTCAAACTATAGGCAGTCACCCAGGGGCGCAAGCACACATTTTTCTGGGGGTGGGGCTGCATCCCTGTAGTTATGTTATACATATTTGGAATGTAATTAGAATATGAAAATATTGGTTTGCATCATTTACTGAAAATAAGGTGCGAGCTCCAAGATATCTGCATTAGTTTTTTTGTCTTTATTGGTTTTTAATTTTGATTATAGTTCTTATAGTAATTTTTTTCTAACGTGAATGATCAGTTATTAACGTGATTTATTTACACGGACTTGGTAAAATTAATCCAGTTAAATTAGTTACATGCTGGATTGATGTGTCACCTTTAATGAACAATGGTGGTCCGTTTAATGTTACCTTCTATATTAATATTGCACAAATAAGTCTTTGTAGGTCGTCAGTATTGGCCCCAAAGTTTATCATATTCGGGGCCAATATTGATGACTAGCATCTACTCAAAGTGTGAATTCCGTGGTCGTTTAAATGAGGTGAGGGATGATCTCTTATAACTAGGGTAAAGGAGCCCCAGCTGGAGGTCCTCTCCCTGCTCCAGGAGAGAGCCCTCGCCCCCCCCCCCCCCCCCCCCCCACACACACACACTTTAGAGATACATTGTCATAAAAGACTATATAGTTAATGAGAGCGCCAGGAGTCAGATATTATTGATCTACAGTATAATTTACTTTACATATGTTGTTCTTACTATGACCGTTCTGTGAAGGTTAACCCAAGGACTTGAGGAATACTTCTGAATGTCAAACAAGACAACTAAAACTTAAGTATATTGGACGCGAACTCAATCTTGCTCTTAACTTTGATATGATACACATGCGTAGGAACATGCAAGAAGGCAGTAGAGCAGCGGACTTCACTATGAAAAGAGGGGAGCGGGGGGGGGGGGGCAGGAGTACGATTCTGCCTCCTCTGATTTTTTTTTAACCTAGAGATGTACATTCATTACTACTGGATCATTTTCATCAGCAAAAATAGTGCCACTCAGGCAATCCAATCTCATATCTTTCATATACCCGATAATTCGATAAGTTTCGAAACTTCCAAATAATAAATGGATGTAACACCGACATTTCCCAAGATTTTGTGACGTGTAACTTTCGTTATATTTAGTTGCCTACTCTACCCTTCCTTACTTATAGGACGATTATAATTGATGTATCATATATGATATAAAATGTGATCTTCGGATGTCTTACTTTCGTAATATCTGCATATAAGAAACACCTATGAACATCCAAAGAGCCAGTGTAAGGTATCCATATAATAGCAACGTTACACTCAGATGCTTATTTCAAGGAACAGATAGAAGCGTAATTTAACCACAAAACGTGAGAAACGTCGATGATAAGTTCTTCAAGTGAGGGGTGCAAAATACGCTACAACCACAAATATGGACATAATAATAAATGTTTGAAGATCTTACCCGTCTGTGATTTATCCAACGTAAACTTTGGGCGTTGAATGCCTATGTTATTGAGCGGCATGTTTCATATGACACATTAAACAGTAAATGTAATAATACCAGTGAATTATCGTACCTGTTCTTTGTGAGCACGCGGCAAAACAGTCCCATTTTGAAGTTCCATTTTCACCATTGCCATCTGCAGTTGGTATTTTCCGAATGAGAAACGAGCGTGGCATGTTGAGTTGTTATTCAATCCGTCGTTTGCCAAAGTTTTAAAACAAAAGATTAAGAAAGTCGATCTGGGTACGGTAATCCAAACTTACAAGTCACAGGAAACTTGAAATGTTAACTTCAACTAAGATTAACAGTTCTAGAAGGCGATCGAGAAATGAATTATTTTCTTTGTGCAACCCGTTGCTGACGAAAGCAGTGTCTCCACTATGCTACTACTGACAGTAACTCACCAGAAACTGTGCTAAGGTTGTTTAGTATAGTCAAACCGTCATCGTCACAAGCAGCAGACAGTGAAATTAACAGTAATCATTATGGTGGATTCGTCATGTAACTGGTGGTAGAGCAGGCAGCAGGTTCCTGCGTAGGAGGAACTTTAAAAACCGCGAATGATTAACCAATCAGAAGACGGGTTAAGGTTAGCGGCTGTTTCCCAGTCATTCCTATGGAGGAGTGAGATTTAATTACCATTACGAGGAAGATTGCTATGGTTTCATCTTAGGTAGATGATGCATCGCAGGAGGTGAAGAGGACAAAAACAGGACGAGAGAGATGACAAGAGGCAGAGGGCAAAGATGAGAGACAGAGAGTTCCCTCATCTCAATACACAGCAGCAGCATACAATAGGAAACACGTCATAATATACTACCATCCTTTAATCATCACGGGTTGCATTTGTGATTTGCTGTATCCGTGCGATCTAAAACAATCACACAGAACCAGAAAGATGTTGTCATAACATAAATGACTACCCCGGAGGATAGCAACACTTATTGTAGCTTGAAAGAGTCAAGTAAGCCAACGTCGAAATCCGACCGACTACCAACTTCATGTCAACTTTATAGCATAATATGAATAATTGTCCATTCGATTTCATCTTGCTGATTACAAAAGACACAAATAAACCCATCATTAGAAAGGATTGAAAATGCAGGCTAATATTATGTAAAGGAAACCAAAATGGCAGAGAAAAGGAAAATGGATCAAATGTAGGCCTACATCATAATGACTGTGAATGGAAATATTTACTTTGGACAAGTTTCTAAGAAACAACAGAGCTTCGTATAGAAAAAAAAACAAGCAAAAAAACAACCAGAATATTAAAGAAAAATGTAGACGTTTGTATGTAGTATGTGGTAAGTTTGTGGTAAATATGTGGTAAGAATAACGAACTGATGCTACAGACTAAAATTATTAAAATAATTCATTTGTGTTCTCCACATAAGATAAACAAACTTGCTAATTCCCCTAAAACTTTATTTAAAATATTCACGAGATAAACAATATTGGATGTCATGATCCGTTGTTCAATGCACTATCTTGTGTTATCCACATTAACATCACATAGATTTATATCGTGATTATGGTACAAATAAATAATAAATTGAGATAACAGTACCCAATATTAACAAAATCAGCTGAGAGCTGCATCGACATCACCATCGATAACGTGCATAGTTTGAATAAAACCACGGCATACCTTAAAAGCAAAACCTGCGAGGTATTTCATATAATATATCACAGTCGATCAAACTAAGTTAGTCGATCTAACGTTTACACTAAACTGAAGGTTAATGAGTGATTCAGACGATGTTTATTCTTATAAGTAAGCCTTTGAAAAAGATCCTGCTAGGATCAAAACCTCAAACCCTCTAACTTTGACATCTTCACCTACACAGGTTTGTTGCATAGATATGCAGTTCGTTAACACTTTTTTTTCTCTCGAATGATTTTTCTACTCGACTGTAAGCATTCTGTGGCACTGAAACTATTTTTCACACATTAGTAGCAATCACGTACAAAAAAATTGCAGACTTCACAAACTGTTTGACGTATAATTTCCATATTCGAAAATGAAACTTGACTAGTGGAACCAATCAGCTGAATGTTTACGAGCTTTCAGTGCCAGATATCATAGAAAACTGATACATAACCAACAGAGACTGCTGTTGAAGGTCTATTTCATTTCCTTTGGGATGGGATGGGCTGGACAGCTTAACAATGACAAATAACTCTTCACCCCTCATCTCAGCCAAATTGGTATTGATAAAACTTTTATATTAAATCAGCAAAAAAAACCTAAAAACAACCTAATTGTTTCCTATGATATCAGCAGCAAAGTTTTTAGCACCAGTAGTACTTTCAAACTTCTTAACGGGTTATACAGGGGGTGTCTTCACAGTGTTGTACAAGCAGAATACACGAGAGTCAACTAAGTCCAGACATTCTTATTACCATGAAAACCTGCAATAAACAACACCTAACAACACCATACATTAAACTTTGGTACTTGTCAGGGAGACGAATGTACAATATTAGCAAGATCATAAAAAAAAAGGTGATGGTCATGTTCTTTGAAAATAATAACAATTTGTGGTACCCATTCGTGGTACCCATTTGTGGTACCTATTTTTTGGTACCCATTCGTGGTACCCATTTGTGGTACCTATTTTTTGGTACTCATTCATGGTACCCATTTGTGGTACCCATTTGTGGCTTAGCTACACTTTATTATCTCTAGCATTTAGCAATGCGATGGTAGATAAAAAATAAATCACAGACTGCCATCAGCATTCATGTGAGAAAGTTTCCAAACTTAGTCAATTTCTGAGAATTAGTGTATCATGCAAAATGGTTACTAACATACCCAAAAATGCATTTGATGTTTGTATTTCTTTTAAATTAGCAAGTACCATCAAGAAACATGTCATCAGCGACTGTAAGATAGCAACAATTAAATTAGATTGTGACAGAGACAACTTCAACGCCAGTAAGGATCAAAACATGATGGCCTCTTACTTACGCATAGTTGTAGAGAAGATGCAGTTGCTTACTCATCCAAAACTTAGAAATAAATCAAAGTGAGATAAGTCAAACATCAATGGTGATGATAGGCAGCCAACAGAAAAATTTTGCTTATCTTCAATAAACACTGCAGTGAAGTTTGACTGTATCTGACAGTTTTCAACCGGCTACTTTCATATTATAAAACACCACACTATTTCTAACCATCTAACGGGATTTCAAGCTAAAAGGGTTTAAAAGTTTCACTACTGCACGGGTACACATGGGATGAAAGTCTGGCAAGTCACAACCATGATCACCCTCCTCTCCTAGAGACCACCGCCACGCCACAACATCAGCGACCTGCTCACTTTATCCTTTTGTCTTATAAGGAAGACTTTCCTCTCCGTTTTAATGTCCTTTCTTTCCCCTGTGGACAGTTCCAATTATCTCTGTCAGGTCTTCATCGCTGCTATCCGAATTTGATGATTCATCGCTACTGTGAGCGTAAAATCCGATTCCTGGCAGAATGCCAATGCATTCCACTCCATTCTGCAGAGTCCCCTTGATTGGAAGATGTGTTTCTTGTGACTGGTTTAACCTTTCTGGAATGGAATTATCTGGTTTATTTCTGTCAGCATCACCAGCACTTACAAGGCCATCAGTCTTTTTAGCAATCGGTTCTGTTTCATCAGAAGTTTGTCTGTGATATAATAAAATAAACAGTCTAAGAAAAGTGCTTGTGGAAGAATGGACTCGCACTGTAGGCAATTCTTTAATGTAGAATGACACTGTTATAACCAGAGGTATCACTAATACTTCAACATTCTGCTATACATTTGCATAGAACTGTAAAGCCCATTGTTTGAGCTTTAGTTTAAATTTTTGTAATGGAAAAGAGCAATGATCTTTTCACTGGATTGGGATTCGAACCAGTGACAGCAGGTTTACAAACCATTTGTTACCCAGAGGTCAATAGTTCAAATATTGTTCTAAAAAAAACATTTCTTTGCTCTTTGCTCATTTTATCAATTTTTTATTTATATATAATTTCTACAAAATTGATGGTAAAGGAAGACGATACTACCCACAAATAACATAATTATGTTGCCTAACTAAGGGAGTTAAGGTATAAACAAGCAATGTTGGTAATGACAGACAATACTACCCACAAATAATATAAGGGTACGTTGTTTAACTAAGGGAGTTAGGGTATAAACAAGCAATGATGGTAATGAAAGACAATATTACCCACAAATAATATAATTATGTTGCCTAACTAAGGGAGTTAAGGTATAAACAAGCAATGATGGTAATAGCAGACAATACTACCCACAAATAATATAATTCTGTTGTCTAACTAAGGGAGTTAAAGTTTAAACAAGCAATGTTGTTAATGAAAAACAATACTACCCACAAAATGATATAATTCTGTTGCCTAACATAGGGAGTTCAGGTATAAATAAGCAATGATGGTAATGGAAGATAATACTACCCACAAATCATATAATTCTGTGGCCTAAGGGAGTTAAGGTACTGTATTTGTTGCACAATTTAGGCCAATTTGACTTGTGAGCTCAGTTGACCTTTGACCCCGACCCTAAACACCTAAATCTGTCTTATTTTATTATTCGTCTCATCACTCTCCACATATTGCGTGGTTTAATGACGTTTTCCTACATTTGACAAGCAGAAAAAGGCTACAAATATTATTTTAGGTTTATTGACCTCTGACCTTTCTGCTATGAAGTTATCAATCACACAGACACGAATTTACATGATCAGGCACCTACCCACCAAGCTTGAACTTTATCGGACTTAGGGTCCTAGGAGAAGTTGTGACACTTTTTTTGCTCATTAACACACACACTCACCCACACACTTCCTCACATTTCTGGTGTGGGGTGAAGTACAGTATCTCATCTCCCTATACATTACATGTAGGGAAATGAGATAACAGTATTCAACTTCTTGTATTCATGAGAGGGTGACATGATATCAAGTAAAACTGAAAAGCAAGTCCATTTATTTGGTTATCAGTTGTGTGAAAAGTTTGTCTCTTACTGACAACAAATACCTTATCATTCTTTTCTGATCCTTTAAGGAGTATCCAGCATACACACACCAAACACATGATTATTGATAACATTTCTTTGCATTTTGATAAGCAACTGTAGTAATATCTACTCTTCTTTCAATTGATGTAATGAAAGCAATACCTGTTTCCCTGTTGTACGATTTGCCCAGACTCATGAATATACATGTGTATAAAGTTAATATCAGTTGAAAAGAAGCAAGAATAAATTTCCTTGACATTTCCTCCCAAATATTACCAGAAATAGAACGAGAATATTCGATACCTTTTCCTCTTCACAGCTCCTGCTAGAAGAGATGCCTGTCTGTTACCAGCTGTGGCTGAAGAATTGGAAGGCTTGGACTGATCTGGCTTTTTCTTATCTGTGTCATCTGCCACAGATACCACCCGATTGTAAATAGCACAGTTAAGGCAAAGACATTGAAGAGCATCTTGATTTTAATATTTTTAGTATCAACTGTTCCTTTCAAATGTAACCTAGACATGTGTAATTTACTCTCAGAACAAACATTGTTGTTGAAAAGTGACAACAACCAATACCCTATAAAATAATTTATATTTTTCAAGGTGAAGGATATTGCCAATGTTTTGGTTCAATCATCAGAGACAAAAAAGAAAAGAAAAAAAGAAAACCAAGGCAACATCCCTTAATGATGGACTTAATACACTTAAACTGTAAAAGTGTGCTTTTTTTTTCAAATATTGTTTCTTATGCAGGTATAAAAACAGTTTGTTTCTCAACCAAGCTATTACAGGGTTTTACATTTTGTCACTGTACCGTATATTGTTGAATGTGCTGTTAAAACCAGTGGTAGCAGTTTTTCAGTGCTAGATATGCAAATAACAGAAACTCAAACCTGATATTGATTACAGAATGTACCAATGAGCATTCATCACAAACTATCTGGTCACTGAAATCAAGTTAAGGCAACTTCTACAGATTTCAATGTCACCTGATTCTAAAACCAACTTAAGCAGATAAACCTGATCTCATCCACATCTCTTTCCTTAATATCCACAATGCAAAGGATATTTTAAATTGGTCCAACAATTCCTTTTCTTCTTTCATCTTGCTCTTCTCCAGTTCCTGTTGTTTCTGCGAAACCTCTTCCAAGAACTCTGTCTCTTCATCATCCAAGCCTCTCACCATGTTCTCTATAAACATGAAAAGCTTCCAATTACTCTGTAAGGAATGACTGTTTGTACGAAATAGCGATCTCATTATATGAACTAACTGCCCAATCACAATATTCAGGTCTACCATTCATTAATGTTAGGGCAGTGTCAACTAACGAAGAGATGAAAACAATTGCACTTACAGTACTTATTAAAAGACTTCTTTGTGCATAAATAGTGATTGGTTATGTGGAGGTTAAGTTGCCCCAGAAATATTTAAGACATGTGACAGGTTTATTGGAGTGTTTTGCTGGCAATACTCTGTTCAAATACATATGTATACTACGCATACTATGTATACTATGGATAATGCCTACTTGCTTCTATGTAGCATCCTTTTATGCAGCACCATGCAGACTGTTAAATGAAAAAGAATATATTCAGTCAAATTAATACCATTTTTTAACTTCAATATTTGGTGAATGTTTTTGTGGTACATGCAGGATACACCATAGTCATTTAATGAACAGAAACTGGGTTTTTATACTAAAAATTATAATACATCAAACTACACAGAATTTTCTTGATTCAAACCAGGTCATGTATTTAAATTGACTTTGTAATTTTGTGAATCCCATTCTACGTTTGTCATGAATACATTGGTAAGTAGTTTTTTGTGGTAAGCACAGAACACACAGTTGACATTTAATGAACAGAACTACATTTTACCTGTCAACAAATGTTAGATTTGATCTACAAACTATAAACACGCATTTTGTTGCATGAAAGAAGGATATTGTTAGCTACTTACAGTAGTATTCCATGACCCCTTGCTTCCACTTAAAGATTACAGAGCACTGGACATTCAAAAGAATATATAAACTGATAGCAAAGCAGGTGATTGCATGCATTTCATTTTCAGTACCAAATTTGTATACATCAGATATTACATGGTAAACCCCAACAAGTGGTGCTCGCTCCCATTTTCATTTTTGTTGTTACTGTCTTAAATTGTTACAATGTTGTTTTTATGTTTAATACATAAAGCCCTGTTTATTAATGCCAATGAACTTTATTGTACCATTTTATATTAAATAAATGGGTACGCTGACTTTTTGAGGTCTTTCAAATTGATTTTAGTCTAAAATTATTTGTTTAAATTTGAATCATTAATATATTTTGTTAAAAATTCAAGTGACTTAAACCAAGATTAAAATCAGCATGATCATTCGAACTACAAGAGTATCTCAGTCTTTCTGGTCACAAGCAATGCTAGGCAATAGGGAACAATAGGGAACAATAGGTAACAATAGGTAACAATAGGGAACAAAAGGGAACAATAGATAACAATAGGGAAGAATAGGGAATTAAAAAGAAACTGAAAGGTACCAATCTGCTCAGTGCAAAGTTTGCAAGAAACCACCAATGACTTACTAAATTTAAACTGTTCCTCAAATTCAGCCTGCTTAGTATCTTTCTGTTCTTGCAGTTTCTCAAACAGTGTCCTGGGATCGTATTCTTCTTCGGGGCAATCTGTGATTCAAAATAAATATTCTCGGTTGTGAGTACACACTTCATGCTAGCTAAATTACATTTCATTGCAAACTGAAGGTTAATGAATATACATATAAATGGAAGTAAAAAACATACTCATTGAAATGCAAGGCTATGACTGTTATAAAAAGCACACATACACACATTATAAACTTTAAATGATAGATCTGTTCAATACAAACATAAGTTTATATAACACAATATATAGCCTTCATCGGATATCGTTCTGATTCATCACAGCCTATGATTTTTTAAGTTAAATATTTTCATTTAATTAAAATGTTAACAACCCACCAGGTACAGTAGGTACATGTTTATATCATAGTCTTAATATTGATGGGCATCCAATTATGGGTGATCATTGTATGGCTTTAGAATTATCTTTAGGTAGAAACAAACAGCAACATACATGTAAAGTCAGGTTCAAAGAAACAAACTGCAACTACTGGGAAAGAGCATGTCTACCACAACAGTGACAAAGACATGCCCACCACTGACTGACCACAGAACTTGCTATTCATCTGAAGCAAATCACAAGACTGCACCCATCTCAGAGTTGTTGTTGTTTTTTTTGGGGGGGGGGTGAGGGGTGGAGGGGGAGGAAGGTTTTTTTCATGTCAAAATTGTCTTCTAAATTATGAAAACTAAAGTGGAGTATAAAAGCAGAGTATAAAGTGGAGTATATGAGCAAACCTTTGTCAATCTATGATACTTTCCAGGGGTGTAGAATTTTACATTCTAAGTAGTTATGTGAGTTACTGGAAAGATTGAATACCACTGAAAATCTCACATACTGTAAGAAAAGAAGATATGTAAAGATACCTTGAGGATCCTCTGGCTTTCTAACTCTCTCCCATTCCTCTTGTCTCTTCTTCTTCTTGTCTTCTATCTCTGACTCTGAGACAAAGGCTTTTAGTCCTTGGCCTCCGGAAGCCATCTACATTAAAAACAACATGCATGTGAATGTAAAAGATCATAGGTACTGTATGTTATTATGAAGAGAATTTATAGCATATAAAATTACAATGAAGTACAATGTTAATATTGACCTGTGAAAGCAAATGCAAGGTAAATCAATGCAGTACAAATTACAGAGTGTCGCTCAATTGATCACGGAACAAGTGGAAATAATGTATGTCACTGATATCAACTTTATCGATAATGTCAGCATTAATTATAACATCAAAGCAAATACCTGCAGAGCCTATCAGCATATCATGTATGAAGTAATGCTTCACAGCTAGCCAACATTCTCATAAACTTTTTATCTCATTTTATCATAAGTGTGACTAGTTATACAGTAGCATGGAGTACAATTACAGTAGTCATTCACTTAAGGAATGTAAGTACTTTTCTCAATTGATAGGCCAGGGACTAATTTATTGTGTGAATTTTGTATATCCCTTTTGAAGGCCCTGAAGGGTTCCCTTACAAAGTACTACTGTATGGTACCTTGTTAAAAAAAATTGCGACATGACTTTGCACTTGTATAGCAATTTGACTATTCTGAATAGCATGTTGCTGGATAAATTTTTCCCTGTACACTATAGTATAGTTCATTCAAAGGAGACCAAAGTTTTAAGTCAAATCGAATGGTGTAAACATAACTTTGCTTTCAAAATATGTCTTTCATTTTGGAAAACCTGTACAAACTTTGTACAAATGGAACCTTGGGGTCTAGATCCCTCTATCATTAAGTATGTCCCTCACAAAGGGTCTGTTCTATGCACATTTAATATTTATTATTATTTTATATTTCAATATACACAAATAATTTTGAAGTCTGTAGATTGACAATGTACAGTAGTGCATACTGCTTAAAGGCATTGAAGACTCGCCCCAAACCGTGTACCGCCATCTGAAAAAGTTAACTTTCCGTTGCAAGTGACATTTTGTTCGTGTCGCTACAAAATGCAGACAGTACAGTAATGAAACTTGATACCTTGTTATCTTTAGCTGGACCTGAGATGTCCATTGCTGTATTGTTTGTACACAGCGCTGTAGGTATTGACCGCAGATGTATGTACTGACTGTACACTAGTGTCTAATTACCGATGGTAGCAAGCTGTGTGTGTGTGTATATTCTAGGATTGATGGTGGTGTCTAACACTTCTGTTACACCTCATTCGAAACGGTTTCAGTAGTTTTCCGCACACGTTAATTTTCGCACATTACTTTCCGCTGACAAAATTCTTGTGCGGAAAACAACTATTTTTTCCACTTACCTGTACACTATATTTTTGCTCAATTTTAGGATACCAAATTCAGGATGATAAAAATAACATGAGAAAGTATCAAAGAACGTCGATAAGCATGGTTATACTGAGTACATGTTAGAACAGTTAAGCTGCTTATAATTTACAGGAGGTTTGGGGTGTTTGTAATTAGGGATTACTTAAAGAAGTATGAGGCAATTATATAGCCCTTTATATTCTCACTCTGTACTCTGTTATTGTTAATGTGAAAATATCACAAAAGACACCCCTCCCCCCTCTGCCCGCCCCCTAAAGGATGAAACTTAGCGAGATCAAATCGTCACGGCAGCTCATCTTTTTTCACCTTCATGCCATATCGAAAACTACAACCAAATAAGGTGGCGCTGTTTAACTAAAATTAAACTTGTGCTTACAGCCTAAGCTAGTGCTTACAGCCTAAGCTACAACCTTAGCTATCCTAATAATAATCTAGTCTCGAAGCTACATTTTATCCTGCCAGTTAAATGCTATCTTCTCCATCCTCCTAAATCCTTCCATGTACCTAATCATTTCAGTAAGTCATTCTGTTCCTCCCAAAAAAAAGGTTCTTTCCGCTGAAAAAAACGTTACTTTCCGCTGAAACGTTGTTTTCCGCTGACAAATTTGTGTGCGGAAAACACCGTTTTGTTTCAGCGGAAAGTACCGTGTGCGGAAAATAACGGTACCCATTCGAAACTAGGTCAGATTACCAGCATTAGGCGTTTCTTTTTGCGTCCTTCACACCCTTTAACCTTCTATAGACCCTACAGTGCCTACACTACTTAACATGATCTGTGTCTTTCAGAAGTAAAAGTGTGAATTTCATGTAGATTTAATGGTCAGTTGGATATGAGAATGAAACAGTCTTGTAAATTGGTCCTAGGCCAATCAGTTAGGTTAAGTTCACTTCATTATCACCTTTGTGTTTGTAAAAAACGGTGCATGTGGGTAGAATTCACTTACAGTACTAACGGTTACGCTTGTAAAACTAAATATGGTAGAAGCTACCACTGCCAAAGGCTATAACGTTAGAGGCTGACTGCATCTTTATTATAAAATGCATTGCTAAAAAATTTGGTGTACTGTAGGTCGTAACCATTGATGAAAACATGGAGGGGGGGGAGGGGAGAACAGCTTAACATCAATGTCATGTCCGCCGATATCCTGAAAAATGTTGTCACCTTAGCGCAGGTAGTCCCATATTGATGGAAAATTAATTAGCTAGGCCTATCATCCATAAAGTTTTATAAAAAAAGGGTTATTTTTTGTTTCCATAGCCTAAGCTACTGAATCACCAACTTACAAAACAATGTAACATGCAACCGTAGAAGACAGTCCACGAACCTTCTGCTACTGCCTTAGGCCTAGTAACAGTAACACTTGCGAATTATACTAGTCTAGGCCTTGGCTACAGTAACTTACGCCTAGCTTACTTCGTTAGTATCGTTTGAACAGCTAACACTTTTAACAGTAGCATGGTGGGCTCATAATTGACGCACTTAAGGATTTGATCAACGATGTCTATCAAGGAAAACTCCAAATCACTCAACTGTATATGTTTTTCATATGTGTAGTTCCTCAGAAATGTTATGATCTCAAAATATTTAAGGTTCTGTGCTTATGCACCGTACAATTGAGCTGAATTTGGCCACAAAATGTCTGCTGTGTCAAGTTCTCTCATACCCCTAAATTGACACATTCGTCGATTAACTAACCATAGTGTAGGCCTAAGGATAAATCCATTGACTTTGGATGCTCTTTGCTATGCTCTGAACCTCTAAGCTCAGACAGGTCAGGTCCCAGAGAGAAGTGGTATTATATTGAGGTAATTTTGGTTATTTTTAGGGAGTAAGATTTCCAAATGTCCAATAAACGTGCAAAACTGGGGGGAGGGTGTTAAAAGCTTAAAAAATACAACAATTTGGTCAGCAAATAGCTAAAGTGGATTCAAGCTCATAAAATATGTAATTCTGCTTGACTGCAAAAAGTTTAGGTGTCCTGCTGTATCATTGCTAGTAATAATTGAAGGTGCGTCAATTACGGGGGTGCGTCAATTATGAAGCCTTTACTACAAGCCTAGCTTTATAGCCTAGTTCGCGAGGTCTCGCGCACAATTTACTAAGCTAAATAAGCTAAATGTTACTTACCACGCAAAGTGACAGTAATAGCTAAGTGAAAACAAACAACCGGGATTTTAATAGAATGTAGGCACCATGAATTTGCTCGGAATTTCGGAAACAATCAATACATCATTCAAGATAGGACAGAAGCTACACGGGTACCTTAATTGTGGCACATTGTGTTCTAATTTCGTGCATCTAGTTCAGCGATTATTTCTCATGAGGCAGTACGTCACTAAGAAATATTGCCATAAACACAACATTTGGTGATACATGTGTCTGCTGTATCATATCTTTGGCTATGTACAGGGACCAGTGGCGTCGCCAGCCATTTCAATCGGGGGGGGGGGAAGACAGCACTTAATTAGGGGGAACAATATTTATTTGTGAGTGTCGTCCTGGGGGAGGGGTCTAAGGGGAGGGTGTGATTAATTAAGGGTCCTAATATGCAATGTGGTGCAATATTTTGCAACTTGAAGTAAATATATGTTCAAGACTTTTCGGGCTTAGTCTGTCCGAAATTTATGTTTTGAATTGAGGCGGATAAAAAAGTTATACAAAAAATGGAAATTAACCCTTTTGCTTTGATAATGTTTTTAAATAAGAGTGTTGAAATTTAAATTTAAATGCATACAGGGCAGTAGTGAAGTTTTAGCACTAGCGGTTCACTTTGAACTTGTAGTGAGAAAACAACTGGTTATTGTGATGGTCGGTGGAAAGAATTTTTACTGATGAACATAATACGTTTCGTCCTTTGTAAACAAAAGTTGATTGATTGATTTTTTTTTAACACTACAAATCGCATCTGGGTGGGGGCACCACGGGGGCACGATTTTTTTCGGGATGGTACGTGCCCACCAGGCCACCCCTTGGCGACGCCACTGACATGGACGACGTTGTCGGGTGTGGGGGAGGGGATAGAGAATACTCTGTCTTTTGCTTTTTCTCCTTTTTAAGAATTTGCAATTGAAAATACAAACGATACCAAAAGCAATCGCCATAAACTTACCACTTGCTAAAATCATTCAAAGTTTGAACAGGCCTAAATTTAAAAAGCAAGCATCTCTGCATGATCGCACATCAGTAACGTCGAAAATGAAATTCCCACATTCTATCCCGTACGTATGTGTAATTTGATCGATGTTTTAGATAACGAAGTGATTATTCACAGGGCAGCCCGGCGAATAACGTACACAGACACACCTTATTCGCAGGACTGTGACGATTTTGAAAATAGGGCTGCCCTGTGAATAAGCGCCACCTGTAGATAATAAGTAGTTTAGATATTTTGAGATAAATTTTTCAAGTGAAATTTTCTATGTCCTGTCTGGAACACCGACGTAGCATCAACTAAAGTCAAAACTGGCCACCGGCTTTCTTCCCCTCCCCCACATTTTGATAGGTTGCTATCTACCCCACTGCCGTTGCCCCCCCCCCCCCCCCATCCCAGTCGGGTACGTTCGTATTCTTGAATCTTATTTCTCGCTTTAATGTTGTCATGTTCGTAAGAGTTAGTCCAATTCTTAGAGATGTTTTTCCCTCAATAATGACCATTTCTATTGTCCGCCCTCTATTTCTGAAAACAGTCGGAGCCATATATAACCTTCTATATAACCTTCGTAGCAGCTTACCGGTGTAGGAGTAATACACGTCCGCTACACGTCCGCTGTGCGGGCAAGGCCATATATGGCTCTGACTACAATGAGTACAGGCGCGTATCCAGGATTTTCTAATCCGGGGGCGCGAATTACTATCTAAGCGGAGCGCCACCATCGGTTGGCGCGCAGCGTACAAGAAAATTTCTGGTTTTGATACCCCAAGATCACCGGAAATGGCACTTTTCGGGCTTGAAAATGACCAACCAGATGTAGACTTTTGCCTGAGAAGCAAGTATTTCCCAATAGTTTTTTCCCCATCCATAAACTTTTTGAAGATTGTCACCAGTCACAAATCATGTTCGACCTGATCGCATGGATCATTGCTTTTGTAGGTGATTCTACGTCGTGGCCCACAATATCCGTCAGCCCCACTTTTGAAGGTTTTAAGCCCATTATTTGTTCAGAATTTGAAAATTCACATTCTCGTGAATTAACTCACTTCAAAACATATCCATAATGTTGCAAAAACTTTCATCTATGAACAGCCAATACAGAAAAACCTCCCTCAACCCCTAACAGACCGGTAAAAATTGCACGAGTAGAGGGAAGTGTGATGAAAAATGAAAGTCATAAATTTTCTAAAATTCAGACACAGTTAATTTATTGGTGTAGAAATATTAAAATCTCTTATAACGGCTATTATAAAACTTGGTTGAAGGAAATGAAATATAGCAGATATTTCCTTAACCGAACACTACACACATAGGCGTAGAAGGCGGGGGGGGGGGGCTGCAGCCCCTAATTCGCATTTTTCTCTATCTACATAAGACATTTCGTTGTTTACATTAGCATCCCGTGGTATACTGCGCAACTCTCACGGACCGTACGGTAAACGATGGCATGCGATGCTTGCTTATATGATATTGACATTAACATGTTAAACGCGCGCGGAGCGCGCGAAAATTTTAGGTTGTTTTTGTCGGGCAAGTCGAACAGTTTTAAGTCTGTTCATCCTGGAACTCCATTTTCATGCTCACTGATATGATGTGATATCTGCTGTTTGCTTTACAAATTCGAACAGGCGCGTAGCGAGGAATTTGCCAAGGGATGGGCAAAGCATGTAGGCAAATTATCTAAGCGTAGCGCCACTATATGTTGGCGCGAAGCGAACAAGCAAATTTTGGCCGAAAATGCCTCCCAGATCGCTGGAAATGACACTTCCCAGGCTTATAAGTTGCATAGATCTAAGTACTTTCCATTTTCAAATTATTAGCAATATTATAATAAAATATGCTGAAGGGGGGCGGTCGCCCCCTTCCCGCATTGCGTCATGTTCCCCGAAGACGCGGTCGAGTTCGAGACCAGCCACAGTTGGTTTCATAGCACAATTCTACAATTGTTTAAGGCGTATATAAACACACACGCGTTATGGTAGACCATATACAGTATGTATATAGATCATGAGTGAGAGAGGAAAAATGGAAACGTCAAAAATGGAGTTGTAGGTGTAAGTGGTAGGGTGAGGCACACACCCCTTCCGAAATCCTTGATCCGTCACTGGCTACCCTGTGTATATAATAAGGATCAGCGCTGTAATGATGTCACTGCTCCTCTTTCTCTTCCCGGTGTCTTGGCGTTTATCTTCTACTCCCTCCTTTTCTCCTTTTCTCGCTTTCTTCTTTTTCTTTTCCCTTCCTTCCTCTCCTCCTCCTCTTTTTTTCCCCTCTTTTTTCCTCTTTTCTTCTCTTTTTTTTTTCTCTCTCTTTTTCTTACCCGGGGGGCGCGCCCCCAACGCCCCCCTGGATACGCGCCTGGAGTAGGACAATTTATTGTGGTATGCGAGGTTCAAACTTAACGTGCCGATAGTCAGAAATGCTCTCCGTTTCTGAATATTTTTTGAGAACACTCTGGACCAGGCAAAAGCTGTCTCTACGTACATGAAGTGAAAAAGCATTTACAAATGTACACTGTATTGTTGTTTAGGCCATTCTGCTGCACATACTAATTGCAGGAACGGGGTGGGAAGGGGAGGGGAGGGCGGAGGAGGAGGAGGATATAGCACACCTCCCTCAGGTTTCTGAAATCCCTTAAAAGTGCCCATTTGTATCAATACGAAATAATAATAATAACAATTATAACACTTATATGGTGCTCATTATTGCACATAAACATACATTCAATGGCACCTTACAAAATTACAACCCTGGTCATTGGTAACTTGACACACCTGCACATCAAAGTGTGCACAGTTCAATCAATCTCTCCTGGGGCACCACAGTGTACCACAACCACGTGTCCCCGCCTCCCCGGGGACTTCCCATAGGGTGCAGCCACAAACCGGCGCACGCAACTATATTTACAAGTTACCTCGCAGGTCCCCATTTATAAACCTGGGTGAAGGGAGGCAAGTGAGATAAAGCGCCTTGCCCAAGGACACAACGCAATGATCTGGCCAGGGCTCGAACCTGTATGATCCTTAGATCACAAGTCCACTGCCTTTACCACTTAACCACAACGCCCTCTGGTTCCTATTGGTACAAAGAAACCTTTTCCATTTTTGTAAAATCAAAATGCGTCAGTCCTTTGTATTTTAAAACATGTCCTGTTGTTGAAAAATTAAGTAACATGTAATAAAAAACAGTGCACACAGGATTTTTTTTGTCGGAAGGTTTTGAGGTATGGTTAGCCCCATGATAGCAAAATGTAGCTGCCCCTTGAGATTAAGCCCTCTTTTGCCGCCCCTGGGCAGGACGGCGCTGAGCCTGGACACTCAAGTAAGTCGCCACTTTCAACATAAAATAATTGTGTTGCTCAAAACTTCCACTCCGCATCAAGAAGTTACTTATGTGTAAAGTGTATTAATTAAGCCCTGGTCATTGGTAACTTATACTCAAACACTCAAGTGTGCACAATTCAAACAGTCGCTGTTGAGCCTCTTCAAAGCGCCACATATAAGTCTTTTGTGGAGGACTCCCCACGTGGTGCAGCCACAAACCGACGCACGCAACTATTTTTACGAGTTACCTCGCAGGATCCCATGCTATACACATGGGTGAAGAGAGGCAATGGAGATTATAAGTGTCTTTCTTGCCCTAGTTAACACAGCGTAATGATCTGGATAGGACTCGGACTTGTAATCCTTAGATCGCCGAAAGTCCCTATATAGCCCACCCTATATATGCCAATTGTCTATCCTTTAACCTTCCTTTAAAATTGTTAACATGCATACTGCTATTTCATATTATTAAAAAAAAATCGCCGTTTCTGCTTCATAAAAAACTACTGAAGTTAAATTTGAATAGCGTTTGGTGTTATTTGCTTGTTATGGACATAACTTTCTGAATTACTAACATTATGCTGAAATTGTAAAAGTTTTAATAATAGACCTTTGTAGTTTTTCACTGCTCATTTACCGTGTTCATTGTTATGGAAGTCTTTGGTCTATGTCTGAGAAGTTGTGATAAAGGTCCTTCCTGTATCGGTAATTAATCAGCGCATACAGAAGAAATATTATAATGCTTTCTCACTAAAAAACGACGCTTTTACTCTTTATGCTACCATTGAAGACCGTTAAATCATTTTCTGGTGGCTAAAGTTGATTGCTGAACAAAATTGCTGAAAATGTTTCGAACGAAATGATTCGAACCATGAAAACCACATCCTCATAGCATTTTGTATTGCGAAGATTTGAATTTTTTAAATTTGTTCTGCTGGCAACAGCAGAATGGATGAGGTCTTCAGATCACTTCAGCTGAAAACGTCTTTGTTTTACTTTAAAATTTGTCAATTAATTGTTCACAAACAAAAGCACTACAAAAATAGATACATTTTGATAAAATTCTAAGTACAGAGAATAATATTATAATAGCCTAAGTTAAGTTTCCAATGAGCATAGTGTTCTTGTGCTAGTGTAGGTTAGAACATGGACTTGGAAAGGAAGCACATGGATGTATCAAGTGAAACTAGTGGGTGGTGGCAGCATTCAACAACTATTCTCTAACATCTATAACAGGGTTGTCCAACCTACGGCCCGCGGGCCACAGTCCGGCCCGCCGCAGGGTTGCGTCCGGCCCGCCAGAGAAGCTCTACGGTGCGAAATTTTAGTGAGCAGAATTATTGATAACAATTTGAAGCTATATAATCAATCATTCGAGCCTTCTGGGTCCAAAAAACTGCATACAGGTTAGTTTGTGTGACTCTCTCAGCGGGGGGGGGGGGGGGGGCGGCTGGACTTTATTCATCTGTTTTATCAGGAAGGAAAGTAAATCAGTGTGCTCCGCGCGCAGTGCTCACATTTTGTTGCCTTGGGCTTCGGGCGAAAAATTGAGCGTAGGGTTCATGCAGCCCCCTCCTTCATCATAATCATTCCATGTGGCCCTCCTCTGCAAAAGGTTGGACAACCCTGATCTATAAGTTGAAAAGAGGTTGCGATTTTAGATTGCACCTGTTACTGAGTAGTAGTACACACTGCATTTGTTATCTGAGGTTGTTGAGATGTTTGCTATTTATAGGTTTTTGCTTTTGTTGTTGTTCCTTTGCAGTAAATTTACGGCATGGTAATTCAAGGGATGAAGATTCTAAATAGAAAAATAAATTTAAACAGCCGGTAAAATACATCCAACGTATTCTTTTAACTGCAAGTCAGTAAGGGCGCATAGCTCGAGTGTGTGTGGATTGGGGGGGGGGGGGGGGACCTTCGCCATCATTTCGGTCACTTTAGGTACCTTTGCAATATGCCCCATTCCCAAACACTTGTTACTATGGTAAAGGTACTGCTTTTGGATCTTTCTTTACCTAGCAGTTTATTCTTGAGTTTCATCCGCTAAATTGTTGAAGGGATAGTTCAACTAAAAATATGAACTTGATATATTGTAGAGAAAGCCACTATACTCTAAGCTCTGTGTATGCTCTGTCCTGATATTGTTTACAGTACATACAAAAGTCTATGTTTTTTATTACAATCTGATGATTCATTTTTCTTAGTTAATTTTTTTCTTTATTTGCCGAATCATATTTATAATTTTGATGAACTTAAAAATAAAAATTGCTATAGCAATGTGATTTTGACAATTGGCCAGTTTATCGTCCTTTCAATTGTTTTGTCTGAAATTCTCATGTTGGTCTGGACTATTCTTTCAACAGTACAGTTCAAACTATAACTCATTGTCTAAGATTTACGATCACTATGATTAAAATTAATTTGTATATGAAGCTCAGTTTCATCGACCTAGGCTTCATTCATTCATTCAGCCACTACACAAATGTCTGTCCAGAGTCATAGTACATAGGTTTTATTACATTAATCGGTTAAGTCTGTAAAGTCGTCCTTGGAATCAATATTTGGGTTAGGCCTATTCTGACTGATCAGTCTGTGTGAGGTCACACGGGCGATGTTTGATGCTGCAGCTTCCAATTAACAATATCGGACTAACTATACGGACCAATCGCCTTTCCGGGGGGGGCGATGGGGGGGGGTGGTCTCCCCCTCCAAAAATGAAAGAGAGAGATAGAAAGGGGAGTATGAGCGGGGAGAATTTCGAGAACAACGTGGAGAGATCTCACCCAATGTTTCAGAAGTGTGGAAACTGGAATATCTCATTCCCATTTATGACTAAAAATAGATGCCATAGGCATGGCGGTATATCTAAACCTTTTGTCCCTCACACTCTATTAAAAGCTATCTACACCGGTAGCCTACATTATGGTTGGTCACCCTATCGAAAAGGAATGCACACCACCAAATTGTAGGCTACCTATGTATAGGGGGCAGAAATCGTAATAAAAAATGTTTTTGACTTTTATTCACTCGATTTTGCCGTTAATTCTCTAAATATTTGAGCATTCCGGTCAATTACGGTTGAACGTCTAACGCGAACTGGTTTAACTGAGCCAAATGCATTTGGTGTTTTTCGTCCAACATTTTTGGTCCACCAATGTCATTTTGGGAGGGGCAGCGGGAGGGGAGCGGGGACAAGACATTTGACTGGGGGTCCCCCTCCCCTGTCCCTCTGGTTACGCCACTGTTTATATTGTAGTATTTTATGATTATTGTCCATTCAACACTAACTTACAAAACACACGAATATCACATTCTCGAACCCTGCTGGGCGCTTTAAAGTTTAAGGCACGCTCTACATCACTTTGATTTATATAATTACAAACCTCGGTGGTTAAATCATATTGATTCAGTGGTGAGAAAACAACCTGGTTCCTCCTTCATTGTATTCCATCGTGCTTTCATTTTCTATCTTAGCATGACTTCTGCACGACTTTGGCTTTCTGTTTGAGAACTTGTGATTTCTGTATTCTTAGTCATATAATTCAGTAGTTACACAAGGGACCCCCTCAGTGCTATGACCGAACTGTGTTTCCCGTGTAAGGATAGTTGCTTGTAAGGAAGTGACTTGCACCAGGGAGTTGTTAACAACTCCCTGCTTGCACCATGGAGGTAATCTCCATGCTTGCACCAATGAGCCACATTACTGCATTGCAGACCAGTGCTGACTGACTTGTGAGACTTTACGGTGAGGCTGCATGCATGTGAGAGAGGTTAAAGCTGCTCATAATGGTACCGTACATCCTACAAGGTATACTAGAGCGTCTTTAGGAGGATGACGAGGAAGGGGGGGGGAGGGGGTAAGGGCGGGAATGATCGAATACTGGGGTCAAGGAGACGACTCCGCTTTGGAATCACCCCGCTCCCTTCCCTTCTTCACCCACATGAAATCATATAATCACTCACAATATGAGTGCATATTGTATACTTCATGGGTATACCACTCAATGGGTGGGCGGTGGGTTAAATTCGGTATGCGAAAAGAAAATCGGCCCACAGCCATACACTTATTGGTTTCTGCGGCCCCGTATGGCGGCAGAGTAGAGCACGTTATCAACGGCCAACCATGCACATTGCAGCTCAATGTAGGGATATTGAAATTGTGCCTCGCCCTTTCTCCTCAACAATGTTTTTCTCTGACCTGCGTAGAAATGTGGTCTTAGCCTAGTAGATAAATAAAATCACATAAAGAGAAAATACGACGTGAATACTATAAAAGGTTGTTGCAATTGGTTCATGGGGAGTAAACAAAGTTAGCGGACAGAGTCTCTTGCCAAATTTCCCAATTAAGAATGTTTACATTGTATATTACATTTTTATTTTGTCTGTTTCTCCTCAGTCTGTTGTTGAAGGTGCTAGGATCGAAAGATCAAGCCCTCTAACTTTCACACCTTCACCTGTATGTTGCAATAGATAAACGATTTGTAAACAGATTTGTCTCACTTTGTGTGGACTAAGTAGGGAGTGGTGCACGTGTGACTAGGAGATGGGAGAAGGAAGGGGGGGGGGGTGGGTGAAGCGCTGGGAAGAAGAAACAATGATAAGTGCAACGTGTGAGTTGCGCTTGCTTAGATCACAAGTCCACTGCCTTAACATGCACTTGATAAAACAAAGCCCAATAACCTGAGCTGTGCAGAGAGAAGAGAGAACAGCTTCTTTCTTAGAATGGACAACATTTTATTTGAACTTATTGAAATATACAAACAGCAAATCTGAATTTACAAAGTTTGTGCATTTGAAATCATCTTACAAATATTTAAGTACATTCTTCAGATTTAGATTATGTAGATATATTTACATATGTTGTTTAACCTCTGTTGTGTATGATGTTATCGTCAATTATTGTTAATTATGTGTAAAAAAAATTAACAGTGCAGATAATGAGCGCCCGGCATACATGGCAGCCAATATTTACAACATATAATTGTCTGCGAGCTCCCCACTGATTTTAGTTTATAGAGCATAAGAAGATACATATATATCAAAGTCAAAGTGGTAGAAAATAATTTATAATTAATCCACGAACTGAATTTCTACTTCTCGTGAACAGCCTTGAGAGAAAACCACATAGCTACCTATGTGTATAGGCCTACATACCTTTGGAAGAAACACTTCAATAAGAACCTAAACACGAAACACAAAATATTAGTATTTCGAGTCAGCTTCAAACTATTCCATGAATATTCCCCCTCACCCCCCCCCCCACCTCGATCCCCTTGCATCAGGATTGTGACCATGTGATTCTAACGATCATGTTGATTGGTTGCATGAGGTTCATCCTTTATCCCTTGTCTTGTATTTGTAATCAGTATATACAGTACCCATGGACAGCGTGGAATCGGAAAACTTCTATGGGGCTTACTGTGTTAATTTATAATATATATGCAAACCACAACGTATTTATAGAATGATGTCAGTATACAACGCATGTATATATATATATATAGATATATATACGAATCTGAATTGCCCCAATGTCCAGAGATTTCAAGAGGCCATCTACTTCATCTGTTATGTTACGATAACCACAATAAAAAGGTTCGTGAATTTGACTATAAAATATCCAGGAATGAGACTACAAACAGTGAATATAAATATCGCCCGCTTTATTCAAACTGTGGATAGTCACACTTGGTTATTCAAGCAAGCATCGTCTGATCGTTCATTGGATTAGAGGGAGTCTGTGGGTTAACTCTAATTCGGTCACAACCGGATTTGGTGTGCTTATTTAGCAGGGACATTCGGGAGAATGTTCTAGTGCACAATGAGCAACTGTACCGTTTGACATGGGAGTGTGTCTGTAGGTGTGCACGAAGATTAGATCTGTCTGCAAACGCCCGCTGACAGTGCTGACAAGAAAAAGGTTTCTCACCCGTGTGAGTCCTGATGTGCCCCTGGAGAAGCCATGGTCTCGAAAACGCCTTTCCACAAATGGTGCATTTACACGGTAATGTGTGGGTCCTCAGATGCATTTTCAAGGCACCGAGAGCTGTGTATTCCTTCGAGCAGTACTTACACTGGAAGGTCCGACCGTTTTGACCCGCTCGGCATTGCGTTTGCTGGTGCTTACTTAAGCCTCCTGCAGTACAATATTCTTTGCCACAACCAGGGCATTTCAGCTTCTGTGTGGATTTTCTGGAGTTACCGGTAATCAAACGCCTATCAAATGCTTTCTTTTCTTGAAAGGTTTCTCCACAGTCAGATCCAGGTGAAGATAAGCGTGACTCCTCATCACTGGAGGAAAAACAGGAGGAATTAATCTGCAAATGACGGGCCGCCGCCGAAGGAGGAGCGGAGACAAAGCGCGGAGAACGAGACGACACCGGTAAGGGTAAGAACGGACGGAAGAATGGAGGAGAAGTAGACGGCTTCCGCAAATATCCAACATCTTTGGTCTCAGTGCAGGAGTAAGAGGGGGGTGTTGTTACTTCACATGATGTTGAAATGGCGGGAGTAGAAATCCATGACTGGTACCACCTGGTAGGGTTAATACTAGATTGGACGTAGTTGATGATCGGTCGACGTGGTTCTGGTTTGGCCAATGTAGTCACCACCGTCACTGCTCGTGTTGGATCGTACACTAAACACAGAAAGGTAGAAAGGAAAATACAAAACAGTTAGAAGATAAGATAGGTAATAACAGCTACGGTTCATTAATCTGGTTGCAATTCTTCCGTGTTTTTTGGTGACATCGGCAAGTTTACTATACACCTCGTGTGAAATTATGTCTATTATAACAGCTAAAAAGCTATTTTACGAGAAAACACATTTGGTTACAAGATATTTGAAATATTTCCCGTCATTACGTCTACTAAAACAGTGCTAAAGTATTCTATTATTACGACAAAAGCGGCTGGAGATGCATGGAGATTCTTCATCAAAGAATAATAATAAAATATAAAAATATCTAACACTTTTAACATGTTACCAAATTATCATGAAGAATTAAAAAAAAAAAGAGTGTAGTTTATTGCACGGAAATTACAACATCAACAACAGACAAACATGTTTTAATATTTAATAAACGCTAAACTCTTTGACATATGGGCTGATCAAAGAAAATATTTAAACGTAACGATAGCAAAATGCGCTCAATATATATATATATATATATATATATATATATATATATATATATATATATATATATATATATATATATATATATATATAATATATAGAAGTGAAACCAACACGAACATTAAAATTAACAAAAAGTTGATCTATGCTTTCCCTATTTGATAATTTCTGGGTTAAACATCACTTACACAGCTGTGCAATTATGGTACTTTAGCTTGTTGACTAAGTGTTAAATTAAAAAAAAGTTAAATTTCCTACTAAATCGAATGCTAAGTCACCGTTAACGTAAAACAAAAAGTAAAAAAAAGGTACGTTTAAAATGGTTTCGATATTTAAATTTTTACGACAACATGTTCGTTATATTTTGTTGCTTCTCCCAAAATCCTCTTTCAATTTCACTTTTGCTGCAGAATCCTGCTGTGGTATCGAAACAGGTGGGCATATGTAGCTACGAAAGATGTCCTTAATACTTGTGTTTTACCCAGAAAAGCCATTATTATCTCCTCCCCGCCCTACCCTCCCCCCCCCCCCCTACTCCTCTTCTTTTATGTCAGTTACTCTCCAGCTTCTTTCATGAGTTTTGTACGGAAGCGTAGAAGGGACATGGTGATGAAAGAGAAACAAACTCGTCAAAATGAGAAAATTCTGAAAAATGACGTTTTGCCGAGTTTAACAACTCGTCAAAACGACAAAATTATTTAATTTGCCGAGATGCAACAAGTCGTCAAAATGACAAAATTCTGAAAATTGACGTTTTGCCGAGTTTAACAACTCGTCAAAACGACAAAATTATTTAATTTGCCGAGATGCAACAAGTCGTCAAAATGACAAAATTCTGAAAATTGACGTTTTGCCGAGATGCAACAAGTCGTCAAAATGAATAAAATCTGAATTTTAACGTTTAGCCGAAATATAACAAGTCGTCAAAATGAAAAATAAATCTGAAAATTGACGTTTTGCAGAGATACAAATCGTCAAAACGACAACTTTTTGTCATTTTGATGAGTTATTGTATCTCGGCAAAACGTCAATTTTCAGAATTTTGTCATTTCGACGACTTGTTGCATCTCGGCAAAACGTCAATTTTCAGAATTGTGTCATTTTGACGACTTGTTGTATCTCGGCTAAACGTCAATTTTCAGAATTTTGTCATTTTGACGACTTGTTGCATCTCGCCAAAGTGTCAATTTTCAGAATTACGTCATTTTTCTGAATTTTGTCATTTTGACGAGTTTGTTTCTCTTTCATCACCATGTCCCTTCTACGCTTCCGTAGTTTTGCAAGGAGGTATGTAGTGTTTATTCGTCTCTGGGCGAATTAGTATAGCGAAAGACGAATTCCTAACAAAATGTTTACACTATTTGTGTTGTTTGTCTGTATTGAAATATTTCAGGTGAGAATTACGGAACGGACTCGATCAATTAATTTTAGTTTATTAATCAATCAATTAATCAAGACTCATCACGAAACAGTTACAAGCACAAATTATCACAACTTTCTCACAAATTATAAATCTGACTTTGACATATTAATTTTTGTGTCTCGATATTTATATGACACAGTTGTTACAACTGAATTTTTTCGTCTTTATGTGTTTCAGTGTTTCTTGAAAATTGGGTAAACTTTCTTTTCATTTCTACCTGGCAAACAGAACAAAAATTCTATCGTGGGAATATTGAAGACACTCTCGACAGAAATACAAAGGAATTTGGTTTTATATAAGCACCTGTGATAGACAGTGTTTACTCTACAGCGGTTATTAGTTATTAGTTACATTTTCGAAATGAATCGAGGTAAGCATTTGAAGCATCTGTAGGCTTTGAGACCTGTTCAAAGGCAGTCTGTTCTATACACTTGCTCAATAGAGAGCTCTTTCCTGTAAGAAACATAAACAATTGAAAAGCCTACTGGCCAGGTCTCGAAATGAAATGGTAACAGGACGTAGAATGGCCGTGATTACAAGTAACTTTTACTTTCAGTTTATACGTGGGAATTTACCCGTAAACGACGGTGTACCACGAAAGCAATGGTTAATGTACACGTTTGCGATGATGGTGTCTTTTTTTGTTTGATAAGTTAATGACCCCCAAAATGTAGCTTCTCTATGCCCCTGGCCATACAGTATCGACGACCTTATATATAAGGAAAGGTGTAGGATATGGGTTTGAACAATACCATTCTGCAGCCTAATGTTATCTGATTTAGAGAATGCGACTTTCAAGCAAGTTTAAGCATTCCCTTTCAGCTGTGTACAAATTCTCTCTACACAGATACCTAGATAACTCAAAGAATTAGCAATTACCATAGATTGCAGCGTAATTCTGTACACAATGGATGCATTAATGACTAAGTGACACTGACGATGAGAAACCAAACTCTAAGACGCCAAACTCAGTCAGTCTCCTTTAAAAAGTTATAAACTTAAAAATTAAGACTTTCATGATGATGGGTTTCTATTAACACTCTGTTCAATATTGTACCAATTTGTAACCCCCCCTCTCCCCACCCCCGCACCTCGTCCTAATCCTATTCTCTTTTCTGCCTCATCCAAAGAGAGAGCCTTCGTTTCTGAACTTTCCCTGAAATACTGAATTTCCCTAATAAAACCGTTCTCTATGGTTGCCTCCAGAAGATGTCTATGACGAGACTGTTCTTAATCCTCACAAATGCTTAAAATTCATTTCAGACATATTTCCTGTATACTTCTGTTCTTGTGACTTTACTTTGGACATGTTGCTACTTCTCAAAATGACTCATTCTCTTTTGAATGCATTTTCGTTTAATTTAAGTTGGTGGATATTGTAGCTACATAAAACTACGGATTTGACAGGTCCAAGTGGCACAAATGTTTATCAGACTGAATGTGCATTCAGCTTGCTCAGCGATTTCTTAGTTGCCATTTAAATAGCTGTATAACTCTTTATTTAATTTTCTATAGGGAAATATATATCACGAATAATTACTTTCAAAATGCAGTCACCCTTGGAAAAGCCATTCACTACAAAAGTTTTAAAATTGTAACTCCTTTTGCAATCGCACGCAGGAGCGTTACTAGACTTTCATTTCTGAGGGGGGGGGGGGGCAACATATTCATGGGGGGCATCAGGTTGAAACCGCTCACCCCGACGGGCGTGGGGCCCAGGGGCCCGCCTTAGGGGCCTTGGTGGGGCGAAGCTCCTGTGAAGCTCTCGGTATTTACACAATTGTGAGCAATAGAATGGTGCATTAACTATCTGCAAATGGTATTGAATGCGTATTTTTTTAAGTATTAGGATACGACGGTGACAAGAGCTAATCTGATCAACTGAATTTCTTCTGATGCCTTACCTACTGCAGTTAAACTAGAGATAACCCAAGATACAACGTTAATTAAGTCAGAAACTTATTGCCAAATTTAGCAATTTTACCCCCTTTAAACGCAGCACTATTATCATCCCTTCAGATTTCACGATATGACTCCTTTACTTACAGGCTGAAGGCTAAAACTGTCGATTGTAAGCAAATTTACGGTGTTCACCGTCACTGACGTAGCCTAAATACGGACTCATGCGAGGATGTGAGACAAAATTCACGAACACGAAGTTACTTGTGTTCGAGCCGAATGTAGGTTTATTAGTCATTCCAAGTCAGTTATTCATGTGTAAAGTTAGGTTTAACTAGGCCTAGGCCTATATCGCCTGTATAGGCCTATATACATATATGTAGGCTTACTCCGCAAGAATGACTGAGAGCGAAAGCTGTAAAGGTCTAGCACTAATTGGTTATGAGTGGTTTAATGTTATCATAAAGTGGAAGGAGTGAAGTTGTTAACAAAATCTGAAAAATACATAACGACAAAATCAGGATCGTGCACACATTAAGAGCAGGCTTGAATCAATCGATAAAGGCACAAAAAAAAAAAAACACGGTGCATCTTGATCGAGGAAAGCTTAGCTATAATGTAGCTGGTAATATTAAAACAACATCCAACTCGAAATCATAATAGATTGTTAAGAACAAGTTGCAGAAATGAATAATGCGAACACGTTATCGTACTTACCAAGTTTAGCGATGCCAAGGCCACGTTTTTTCTCTTTATCACGATATCCTTGACTTTTCACAAGAAATGATCGAGGCATATTAAACTATTCAGTTGGCTCGGCGTTAAATGATAAATGTCAGACAACTATACTGTGCCAGAATATTCTGATGTCTTTAACTTCCTACAGATTCATATAGCATTAAGCAATCATTGAAAGTGACTGTCGGAGTCCGTTACCTGTGAAAGTGTCAGCAACAAGTGTTCGGGAACTCCGCCTAACAGTTATTTAAAACTATTTGAAAGTTCCACCGCGCATACCCGGAAAACAGGTCGTCTGTGCATCGTGACTTTCCAACGCGTAAATGTCTTAGTATTCTACACGCGCGATGAGTGGACACCAGCGACGCTGGCAGGAAGTTCATAGATCGGCTAAGCAAACCACTTTCTCATAAAACAACTGGTTAATAAACTCTGTATTTTCGGGAACGATATCGATGAACAACAAAGGAAGTGTGTCAAAATATTTGTTGATATAATTCTAATTCTATCATTGGGGACCTCAAAATTTAAAAGTGTTGAGGTGCTATTAAAACCGATCGATGAAGCTCTGCAGTTTGGCCTGCATTAAGTCTTGATGCACAATCACGGGTAACGACAGTGCGCGTTGGTCAGAAAACTACTGTATAACTGTCCCAATGCATGCATGTACACATTGCTGTTACATATGTCATTGTCGTGACACATGCATTGCGTTAAGATACGCAATTTGTTTAGCACAGTGTGCGTCAGTGATATTATGAAAATGCATTTATTTAAATTTTGAGTTAACAAGTCAAAATTTGAGATTTGAGGACACCATTTTTTGTTTCCTAGGTCTCTAGTAAGTCACCGTAACTTTGCAAAATACGATTCGTTCGAAATTGAATTCTCATTATAACTGGGAAAGTTTCTATATGCCGAATCCGATAAATTTGCGCCCTTTTCACGGGATCGTTTTCACTGTGTTTATACAGACTAGAATAGAATTAACGTTACTCGGTTTACTCTGATTTGGGTAAAATATTATCAGGGACTAAATCAACCAGCATCTTGGTGTGTCGTCTTCTAGCCATCTGGTCCATCGAAAAAGACATAATCTGGAAATCTCGCTAAACAGTAAGAAAACGTAAAAACCATGGAGGGTCATGTGACGTGCTCCCGAAGATATGTAATTAATAATTGATATAACATATCTATAGGTTTTGTCTAGTGGTATTTCGGCTATGAAAGTGTATATGCTTTATATAGGCTACCATTCATCATAATTCAATCATTGTGTACTACGGTGTCTTTAATAAGTTCATAGTGCTTGAAAATGTTAAAAAGAATTAGAAATGGGTTATAAAATTGTTTTTGACCTTTTGCAACTAACAGAAGAGTTATATTTTATGTCTTTTGCTGACACTGTCATAAAACAGGAAACGACATTACGCACGATCTGAAAAATATGAAAAACCTGGTTTCTCAATTTAATCTTTCGGATTTGATGAGATCAATTGAATTTCAGTGATTGTATCGTGTTAAATCATCAGTAAACTAGTTACCTGGAAAAGGAGAATGTTGATGAGGATAACCAAAAACGTGTCGTCAAGCTTTATCCACTTACACAATGTGAAGAGAAAGGGCGGTTTTATTTATATCGCCCATTTACTCTGCAACTTTTGTTGGAGAATAAATTCATGAGGATGAGGGCAGCTTTGTGTATCTGCGGGGAATAAAACATATCATTAGAGAACCAACTATATCATATACAGAATGTATATATAAAGAGAGAATTAGTCAATAATGACACATGGCACACTAACACATTTTCTAATTGTGTACGACTTACAGTTAAACGTGTGCTTTGCGTTCTAAGGCAACCTATCAAGCAAACCTCGAAGTATAATAAAGAATAGCCCAAATGAACATGAAGCAGCTACATACAGCTACATAGTAATAGTTCATGAATTGGAATGAACAAGTCTAGTTGGAAGGCCCGCTGGAATGATTGCTTGGTTAAAGCGTGTCTCTTTGCACATTCCTGTACGTCATATATAAATGGCATTGATTACAGTTACGAGTACAAAGTTGTACTATATATAACACCCCCACCCTCCCCCTCCTCCCCCGCCTCATACCCCCAGTTCATGCCATAAGCCTCGTGAAGATGTTTCGCTAACGTTCATCCCTAAATATAAGCCTATATATAGATCAGTGTTCAGTAAATTGGGACATTACTTACAGGTCTTGTATAAACAATTTTAATGGCCATTGATATACGCTGTATATGAGCTTTAATTGCATGAGAAAATATACATTCCTATCATTATCTTTATTGTCTATTAATTGAGCTACCAATTACTGCCTCGATTCTTCCCACGGCTAAAGATTTAATCGCACGAAGAGAGTACATTACTACATAAAAGAAACTTGCTGTTAGTTCAAATTCATTGTAAAGATAAATGTCATGATGAAAGCAATTTCAATTTTAACAACGGGAGCAATTATCTGTTAGCAATCGTACTAATGATGACTCGACACAGTTGGCTGAAGAGGAAAGTCATTTGTTATACAAATAAATAACAAACCCTGCACAATTTGCCATGAGTTGTGTTCTTTTAAATTGACCCTGGTATTTAACAAAATATAAGAAAAGAACACTTTAACCGACTGATCGTTCACAGTGGAAGGGTTTATACGTGTTTGCAAAACAAAGAGGAATAAATAGAGACATGAAATAAATGAATCTCACTTCTGATATTTTTTGTAAGAAATGTTAGAAATACAAACAAGGTGACCAAATTGTGATAATCATGATAAAACAGAATAGCGCATTTTATTTTTTAGTATCTTTGTGTTTGGTTCCACATTGACGCACTCCTTTAGCAGTGACGTGCGCAAAGGGAAGGGGCGGGGTGGACCCCCACCTCCGCTCGTAAGTCGGGGGAAGGGCAAACTATTCAGTTAGAGGACTTGCATTCAGTCGGGTAAAAATTGGACCACTACTATGTGTGCAACGTTCCCCTTCCCCTCCCCCTCCCACCCCCTATACATAGGAGTCGGCTTCAAATACCCCCTATACTGCATCTCCCTATTTAATAGCATCCGGACTAGCCGCTGTCCATAAGGGAATAATAACATGTATTTTGTCAGACTATCAGCAACGGGAATGTACAGGTAGGCCTATATTAATATAATTCACAATGTGTTAAATTTGTTAACATAGCATTTCCACGAGATTGTCGTAACTTCAATCGTTATTTAATTCATGCAGCTGGTTTTGGGTGTGTTCGCCAATTTTAAGCACTATTAACCAAACTTAATGATTGTTACTCAAAAGGAATTTCCCGTAAATAAAGCTATAATCGATCCTTCTACATTTTTCACCAAATAAACGGTCTCGTTAAGCACTTGACATTTCATCGCATGGACTATATATTTGCAATGACTGTTAAACATTAATTCTAAACAAAAATTGAAAGTATTGAATAGTAATTGATGAGTTTCGTTGTGTTTCTTTGTAATGGGACAAGCTAAGCTAATACATTATTGCAATGTTAGGATTTTAATAGCGAAAATTGACCAAAACAGCTTGAAACAATTTATTCGCCTTTTTTTCAATCCGGACAGTAGCAGGCAGTTATTATTTTAGTCTGAAGTATATAAACAGTGCATGCCCTTTTCCTTTCGGTTTAATGAAGAGGTGATATGGGCTTCGTGCACGCGGGGTACCACTTACACGCATATTGTACATAGATTGCATCTACTTACATAGTAGCCTATATATTTGATATCTCTGATCTCTCTTGCCGGTAACATATACTGTGTGTATTCTAGAGACTACCATGTCGGCTTAGGAGGTGGACGTTTACTCAGAATAGTCAGTGTGCCACATGTAACTACTGTGGGACACAATTATTATATTGGGACGATATTTACTTTCCCTACCACCTAAAGAAATATTCGTAATGTATAACGAGAAGAGGCAGAACACAGATAAGAGAAAAACCAGTGATCACCGAAGACCAAATCATAACAGAACTCATTCGATGCCACGGACTCGAATTATTTGTGGGAATCGATTCGGGGCTTGTATAAGACCCGACTCGACATGAAATGTGTTAAGACCTTGTCGGACGAGTGTTCTATTGGTGTCTCCATTACAGCACTAACCCAGGATGTTGTATAATCTTATATGTCAGAATATCCTAACAATGTGCTTAGTACAGCAGAGGAATTCTTTTGAAATGGCGTCATACTGAAGAGTGTGTGTATCAGCAAACTAATTTTACCCCTTTCCCTATTCACTCTCACTACCGCCCCACCCCCCCCCCCCCTCCACTAGTAAACTGCTCCACGAATTTGGGGTAAACCGGGTATTATTAAATCATTCATAGCTTTGACTGAATTTTAATTTGTAGTGAATTTTGAGTAACATATGAACAAAATATTCATACAAGTCTTTCACCATGGTTCTGGTGAGATTTACGAAGAAAACTTTGAGGTTTCTCAAAACTAGGCATTAGATGTCGATCAACATATTAAGATGAATGAGAAAGACAAATATGACTGATAAAAACACTTCAAATCTGAATGATTTCCTCTTTGTTCAAAGTTTAAACAACAAAACAGAATCCATTCTCATTGTGACTCAGCTGAGCTTCCTGGTATTAAAGCCCACTACTCTGTAGTGAATAGGTCAACAGAAGGTTAAACGTCTAGCTTAAAATATACGGTAAAAGTTGGTCAGACAAAAAATGGACCTGTATGAGTGATGTGAGATGCACATGATTTGTATCATAGTTAATGTTTGACCGGAACCACCACAGTCTAAATATTGCACATGAATTTTTGAACTCATGAAGGACAGTAAATTTATCAATAGCGATGAATTTTCGCCGGCATTACCGCACTCGCAACAATGACACAGTCGAATCTCGTACAGGACCAGTTATGAAAAATAAAACCGGTAACACTGCTATAAATATCCTAAATTATAGAACTCAACTATAGTCTAATATAATATTACAAAATGCACCCGGATTTGACGTCTAAACTCTAGACTACATCGGAGTCGCATTGAACGACCTGCAGCCAAACCCTACTTGCGATCCACTAACGCCTAAAATTTCATCCCCTATCAAATCATTCGGGGTGGGGGGGGGCGGGGGGATTCGCCTGCCCCAAAACTTTAACGTCATGTGCACGTCAGTGCCATTTGCCATGAAGTTATTATTATTGTTTTTAGTCAGGCACTGTTACATGAATTTCATTGCACACAGTGTAATTAGTATTTTACAAGTGTACAATTATAGATAAGCCAGTGTGTGAAACACTTCGATTGTCTGTCTGAGTTGGAAATGAAAATATATATATATATATATATATATATATATATATATATATATATATATATTGTTTTTAGTCAGGCACTGACTAAAAACAATATACACTCCATGGAAATACTACAAAAGTGAACAAACGCTCTATGTTTAAGCAATATGCAACATCGATACTTTATTTCGAGCCAAACATTTCTGTTCACAAGCAGAAGCCTAGCAGGTTGGGAAAAAAAAACGACAGCCTGGAATTTGTAACGTCTCAACAACAAAGAAATCACAAAGTCACTACCAAGTTTTCTTTTCTTAAGCAAAGATAGAAATGAAAGTTTTTATTGGTTGTTCAATATTTATGAGATACCAGGAAAGACAACCAACCCGCCTGCTAATCACTGCTATCTCATTTCCGGACAAACCGTATCAATTTCATATCGTACAAATCAAACACCTGATGTTTAATTTCATTTGGGGGGGGGGGGGGGTGGGATCCGTAGTTATCATGCATGGCTTGATAATTGTGTCCAAAATGTTTCATCAAAATGAAACTGAATATGAAGGAGTTAACCAGGTTTCGACAATTCACTGTATTTTGATAGGGCTGAAGTAGTATATATCAGAGATAATTATCATGTTATGCTATGGAAACGACAATGAATATCGCAAAAAAAGCTATGTTGCTTCTCTTATATTGATAATATATGTTTTACAGGATAGAATAATAAATTGATTGTACCGCTATAAAAACGAAAAACTGTGAAAACAGAAAATAACCACTTAATATAAATTAATTTTAGCCTAAACTTAATGAATTTAAAGAGCAGGTATATATCGGTAGGCCTATCAATCGGTATCAAGTTTGTTTAACGGTTGGTTACTATGAAACATAAAAAATTAATAATCAGTTTCACTTTAGATGTATTTCCTCCGATTTCTTTCATTTATAACACCTATCGAATACTCAAAAGCAGGGTTAACTAATGTAGATTGACGGTAGATATCTAAAACAGGCTTAAAGTGATGTAAATTGACGGTAGATATCTAAAACAGGCTTAAAGTGATGTAAATTGACGGTAGATATCTAAAGCAGGTTTAAAGTAATGTAGATTGACGGTAGATATCTAAAACAGGCTTAAAGTGATGTAAATTGACGGTAGATATCTAAAGCAGGTTTAAAGTAATGTAGATTGACGGTAGATATCTAAAACAGGCTTAAAGTAATGCAGATTGACGGTAGATATCTAAAACAGGCTTAAAGTAAGTAAATTGACGGTAGATATCCAAAGCAGGCTTAAAGTTATATAATTTCAAGGTAGATATCTAAAGCATGCTTAATCAATGTAGCTTCACTGTATAGATATCCATATAAAGCAGGCCTAGAGTAATGTAGCTTCACTGTAAGTATCCAAAGCAGGCTTAAAGTTATATAGCTTCACGGTAGATATCCATAGCAGACTTAAAGTTATATATTTTCAAGGTAGATATCTAAAAGCATGCTTAAATCAAAATAGCTTCACTGTAGATATCCATACAAAGCAGGCTTACAGTATAATGTAGCTTCAAGGTAGATGTCCACACAACTAGCTTAAAGTTATGTAGCTTCACTGTAATTATCTAAAGCAGGCTTAAAGTAATGTAGCTTCACTGTATATATTCAAGGCAGGCTTAAAGTTATGTAACTTCACTGCCATATAGCTTCACAGCCTAACCACATCAACGCTCCAATGTCATGTGGCCTAACCACGTCAACGCTTAACGTAAATGTAGCTTCACGGTTACTACTATCCAGAACAACATGGATGCGATTCTCCTGGATGAAAAATACACATTATAGCCGGCCAGGGTTCGAACCCATGCGCGCACGGTCTCTTGTGTTGCGAGGTCACATTTAGGTATAGGGGCTGACGCTTTATGGACAAATATACAACAAATGGTGCATTCTGAAGCAAAGATAGACTATACCTTAAGCTCTATACAGGTTGTGATAAATATATACATTTGACCTTTTTGTGTGGTTGAAAAGGAGGTGTACACCCAAAATATATGTCTAATTCTTTTCCCAGGCTGCATGACTAACATTTCCCCGACTCTCGATGGAAGGTAGGTTGGATACGGCTGTTATGATCACGTGGGCCCGGGCAACTGGATTTCCTAATCCCACCTTTTAGTCATGCCACCATGTAAGATTAAATAGCGCTCTAATTACTGGGATACATATCATCTCCCTCCCCCCCCCCCCCCTCCCACCATAAACAAATCATCATCTAAGCCCATTTCAAGTTCACCGTACTTTCTAGCATATCTGCTGTAACATTAGACGTGTTTAGGTCATTTGTTTGAATTTCCTTCGTTTTATTTTCAGGAAGAACGAGAGGTACTTGAAAATCCATCGTCTACGGTATATGTTCTTCCTTGTTATTCTACAGGCATGTAAACACAATTTTTCGCTGACTGTTTTGAAATTTAAGTATATATATTTTCCCCTTTATAATTCTAATCGGGCTTTAGCCTTCTCATATCGACTTGCAATTATGCTTTCATTTTAAGGTTACTGTATATTTTCAGAATTAGAAAGTATTTGCCAGACTTTTACTTTGCACGTTTATTTATTTATTTCAAATGCTCACTATGGTTAGTATCATGAAATGAACTCAAATTAATACTCATAATATATCATAACCATTAATTCCACCGGTAAGAACAGTCATGTCATACCGGTATATGTAGAAAGGTGACTTACGCGATTATTTACGTTAATGATGTTATTATCGCCTGATTCTTAATCGATCCTAGCAGGTTATACTAGTTGACAACTGGTCACATAAAGTTGTTGTCGACAAAATGGCTGAATAAACTAATCGTATCAAAGCCGTGAATCTTATTCGTATTTTGTCTAGAATCAGGTTCAATCCGACACATCCGACGTAGAAAGACGTCGCAGGTGAGGGGGGGGGTGGCTTGTTAACATAGCCATCCTCACTCCTACGCATAGCCTATATATTGATACATGAAACCAAACATAAATTTTTATTGTCATTAATTGGTTATAGGTTAAATGCATCATCTTGAACGAAAATAAAGCGTTTGTGTATTACGTCTTTATGGAGGGAAACTTGGATTTTTTTTTTACGCGGATTAAGGACAGTGATGGTGACTTATGAGTAATGCAACAATTTCATAACTGTGAATTCCAAATGTGTAGCAACGGCACATGGTTAGCCCTAACCGTAAGTTCAACCGTATGCATGGAAGATGAAAGGCACTACCTTTAGTGTGCCACAGAAAGGTAATATCGTGAACGGGTTAGAATACATATATGAATAATGCCTGGCTGTTTGCTGCACTGTGTGCAACATGACAAAACAAAATCAGTTTTCTTTTCTCTTTTTCCTTTTTCCTTTGTCGAAATGCAAACAACTCTTTGTACGAAATATGTTCAGATAATATTTCAGCAAAATTGGCATAAACCTCACAACTTCCGGTAAAACATAAATTAAGTATCTCTTCTGCTATACCATACAGGCGAAGATCCATTGTACTATCGGGATGTACACTCGCTCCTATTATACCCCACAGTAAAGGAAACTGAAAGTAGTTATTAGCACAATCTTGTGTTTAGACCTAATTTTAGATCTAATTATAGACCGAATTTTTAGCCTAAATATGCCCTTTTTTCTGGGGAAGTTTCAACGGCCTCCTTGCTAGACCCATCCTTTTGTAAATAATGGATCCGTGCATCTTTGCCTTAAAGCAGCTTCGAAGGTGTTTTTTTTTTAATTCAATAATCTAAAATTAAGGAAGCCTTAACGCTGAAATAGTTCTAATGTAATGTCTAATAGTCATAATTTTTACGAAAAGAATTGTATCTAAACCCTCTTCGAAGCTACAAATCTTTGGAATTGCCTTATAAGCTTGTCGTTTTCTTAAACATGCAAATACCAACTAAACGCATCGACATGTTTAACATTAAGGAAGTGGCTTAATATTTTGTAGGTATTATAAGGTATGTAGTTATAATGCTTATACCATGAGCCCCGTAATAGTTAGAGCGCACTCCAAGAAGGGGTGATCATGTATTAAAATATAGGTTAACGGTGGCTGTATTAAGAGGTAAGACTAATTATAATCCAACTGCATAGCTGTCATTTTAGACGAGAACAAACTAGTTCAATTCAGACGTACTGCGTCAAGAGGTTGGCTGGGAGTATGAGGTGATGACATTATTGTAATGAAACGTAACCAAATATTACTGCAGCCTATAACCTTCTACTCTCTCCACTCCCCTCCCCACCCCTCCCCACCCCTCCCCTCTCCCTCCATCCCTTCCTCTCCCCTTCCCTTCCCTTCCCTTCCCCAAAAGAAGAAAGAAACAAAGACAGAGCAAAAGGATACAACGTTGATTTCTGAACGTGTTGATACAGGATGAAAATAACCATCCAACTTGAGGCAGTCGGGTCGTTGACATGATTTCCATGAAAAGAAGTCCTAAAACTGATCCAAATATTTAACCACATTTCGTCAACAGTAAGGTGCGTTAGGATGTGGAGTATCTACTCTCAGACCTGTTTAAGAACTCTGTCGGCAACGTTGAGGTCTGATTCTCCTACCATCACTATGGGATTCGAGACTTATGTGGTTAATGCACCGTCTAATCGAGCAAACTTCCGCCGATAAACCGACTTAAACAAACAAGCTGCTACCCTAAATAACTCCTAGTCGTTACTGCTAGACATCACTGAGGAAAAGTGATTCATAAAATTGTTCCGATTTTTACGTTTGATGACGTCAAAGGCTACGGGATGTTTTCAACGGCATTAAGTGAGGCAGACCGCCAATTACAATTGTTGTTCCTCTCATCATCAAAGCGAACTTCCATTGGTCGATTACTCCGAGTTCACCGGCCGAACAAACTAGCATCATCAGTCCATCGAACTCATTGATTATTATCTTAACTATTATTACGTAATAGAGGAAATACGGTGTCGAAAATGGTCACAATCATCTGGAATTTCTATACATTCAAATAGTTAACTTTTTATGAAATTTCTGCACAAAATCTGTCCTCAGTAGGAAATGAGTCAGGACATGATTTTCGTTTAGATCTTATCAGTTTACTAACATGAAAGTTGACAATGAACACTGACTGTTTTAAGAGATGGCGGTATATTGTGTTAAAGCAGTGAGGGTACATCACAAGTCGTAACTTACATGACGGAATAGTTTGGTATAGGAGTGACTGAGGGTACATCACAAGTCCTCATGTTGGTAATAAAGATATTTTCTTGTTATCCATCTAGAACTGTGTAGTACTTGTAATGCAAATCTATGTACCGTCGGTGTGCACACTGATCTGCAATGGGCGTAGTGGGTCACGTGAAAGGCGAATTGGAGATGACAAATAAGGCCTTGAAGACATATATCTATAGATTGTATTTCCATGTTGTAACATATCGTAATATAATCTCGCCTCGATCAAGCATAACTTCCTCTAAATGTCTCAAATTCACGGAAGAAATTGCAATTCACATGAGAGTGCATGGTCATTTTCAAAAGTAGGCTATACCATGTCAGACAAACTCCGCAGTCACTCAGTAAACTGCAACATACACGTTTTTTTCCCTTCAAAATGTGGATCATCTATTTAAGTGGACAAGATATCAAATATAATATAATATAATATATCAATCAAAATATCAAAGAGGATAATACATTTAAGGCATTATTGACAGTTTGGGACAAATTCGAAGGGATGACATTAACAAGACTGTGGATTAATTCCAAAACACCGGATAACGACATATGCATGACACAAAAACAACTAGAACATTAAATCACTCACGTATCATATGACAGTGACCTTGTGTGAGTTATTGATAGTAACTGTGTCAGTATAGGGGAAGCGGTGAAGAAACAGTGTGAATGTCATTATAAATTTAGGTCTGTAACTGAAGGGAAATTTAATCATCTGATCATGGATTAATTAGACTGTCTAACCATTATTGTACTATATGATCACATCCATTGACCGAATAACGAAATTATTATAATCTGGTAATATGTATTTCTGTCAAAGAAAAAAGTGTAACTGAAGGTTGAAATATTGGTCAGGAATTAGCTAAATCAGTGGATTTGAACCAATGTGAAAATGGGGCGGCTTGGAATAGCATTTATCAGAAGTTTTCGAAGTATAAAGAATAAGGATATATATATATATATATATATATATATATATATATATATAATGTTTGCTTATAGCTATCAATGTTCTCTTTATTTAAATTCCATCAAAATGCGTCTGTTTACAGATTTTTTGGCCTCTGTGGAAACCGATTAAATATTGTAAAGAAAAGCTATGTCATTAAATTTCAGCTGATTTGCCCTGATGACATCTTCCATACTGCTGTTGTCGAATGAATTTACAAATATCACAACACATGAAAGAAAACGAGTCACATTTTTGCGATATAAAATGCTATGTTGATGTAGTTTTCGCCGAAAGATTCAGAAAACTGTCAGCCATTTTGCTAAGCAATCAACCTTACTTCAAAACAATTCTGTTTTTATTGCTTAATCTTCCATTATGGTAAAAGTAGCAAACCACGTGAAATCCTACACGGGAGTAATTTTGCCTGTATCCTTCCGTCCAATTTAATAACACTTATTTGAACCTGGAACAATGAATGTCATATAGGTAACTTTACGCTTCATTGATATATGTAAACCGCTGCATAGTTTACAACTGGCATGTTCACTGGTGCTTATTATTTACTTTTCTTCTCTGTTTGTCTAAAACTTCGCAATCATGTTTCCCATTGTAAAGATATACTTTGGCTGCCAGTCCGTCAATAATTACAATAAACAACAACAGTATACCACAACAGTATACATAATATGTTGCAATATGGGAAACTTCTATTGTTAAAGGACTCAAGGGAGAAAATAAAGTATTGATCTATCACACAATTTTGCACTGCGAATACCACTCTGTACTGTCCTCTCACATCATGCTTCAAAGCACTCAGTACTGACAGTATGAACAGTTCCTAACCTTTGTTTCTGATAGATACATGATATTGCTTTGATGTGTGCCATGAAAGTACCTAATACAAAACTTTGTCCCAACTGGGTGCAATACTACGTTCCTTACCTTATAGATTAATGTTTTCTTTCTCAGTGACAAGATTGACTATTGAGAGTTACCAGGATAACAACCAAGTTCAGAATACAGTATAATTCTGACGAATTCTACCGAATTTCGCTGCTAACACGATCATAGTATAATCAGTTTCATCACGATCAATATTAGCAGAGTGGTTAATACAATAATAGTGTCAAACGAGCTCCTGTTTGCTTCTCCAAGTAAATGTGAAGTGAGGTGGACAACCAAATAAAACAAAAGAAAAACAAAGGAGGGGGGGGAATTAAGCGACAGGATTGGATGATAAATAAATAGGACTTTAACATGTTTACTTCCTCAGTTCCCTATATCATGACCTTTTCACCTTTGTAAATGCATAAATTTGTTGTTAAGGCGACCTACAAATATCTATTGCTGCGGTTAAGTTCCTTGTAACCTAAACCGAACAAACGCTACTGGTGCTGTATAAGTGGGTGTGGGAATCTGTAACTCACAGAATCGAGTTCATTGACCAAATCAGTATCATAAGAATACGTAGAAGCGTGACTTGACGCAAGTCCGTATGAAGAACCTGATAAGGATTAATAAATATATACACTGTATTAAATAAAGGGCCTATGTGTCTATGATAATACCGCCTATATAGACTGTGGTCAACTTTGGTACTTTCTAAGCTATAACGATACAATTATGTTGGTGCCTAAGTTCTACTCACTAGTGAACCCAAACAGCTAACTCGCATTCTCCTAAGCGAACCTCGTCGTCTAAAGAACGGTGTTTTGTGGTACATTACATAATTATGGTAGGCTACCTAATGCTTTCCTGTAGGGGAATTGGACAGGGACCATTTACGCTCATACTACTACTACTACTAATAATAATAATAATTGAACATTTGTAATGCGCCGATATATGCCATTTCGAGGAAATTTCATATTTTAACCAATAGTAAGTTTTATTCACAAGCACGGTCAAACTAATGTACAGTTGTGTGATTTCGGTTTCAAACATTATCTACAGAATATTTTTCTTTCGAATTCTACGTCAAGAGTTGATTCTAAGCTCACACTGAAGATTCTGAAAAGAAAGATATACCAAAAGTATACTTTAATAATTATCAAATTCCCACGACCTTTAATCTAGTAAATATCTCTTCCAAGTCGTTTAAATGGAAAACGGGAAATCTATAGTGCGATGATTCTCACAAATTGCAGTTCGATCATTTATAGTATTAAAATGATCAAGAACAACGGAAATGATGACTGTAACCAATACCCAGCAATAACGGAAATAAATTACGTTTATTTGAACTTTGACCTAGTAGGTGATAACCAATTGAGAAGTGTACGCCAATATGTGAATCGATATTTACAAAGATATTCAATGGATATCTATACCATTATTTCGTAGTTGCCGGAGTACTCCTATAGATAGGGAGGGGTGGGGTAGGGTAGGGTCCCCTTGAACCGATACCTTCCCCTCGATTCGATAACAAATACTTGTAAACGTTTTAATCAAGGTCATGGGTAAATGTACTTCAGTTGTAGGATTTACGTTATAGTAAGCATACCGCTTGATTATGTTCTTGTAGTTACCCTTGGTAGCATGAAATAAAATAAAATAAAATAAACAAGTCCGTTTCATATATAGTGTTTACATCCGTTCTTTTCACTTGTTAGCTAATTAATTAAGATTCAATTTCAAACTGATATGAAGAGATGGTCTTATTTACTAACTGCTCCCTCAGCATTGTCATGATTGATATTAGTATCAATTTTACTGTCAAAATGAGGAAACCCGTAAGATCCTACAATTCCTTACACCGCTCGGAATATTGGTAACGCCCCTAGATTACATGGCATCACTGAGTAGCTGTTGCTACCTGATCACCCACTCGTTTCCTGAAACATAATCCAGTACACGGGCAAAAATTAGAGCACTATAAAATCACATGTGGCAATGATCGTCCAATAAGAGCACGAGAAACTTACATATGTCAATTTAATTTGAAATATGTAGATTTCTTTCAATCAGAGCGCTAGAAAACAACATGTGACACTGGTCGTCCAATGAGAGCACACAGGGCCGTCTTAACGCATGGGCCCACTGGGCCCTGGCCCAGGGCCCCGCGATGTCAGGGCCCCGCAATCGTAGTAACCCCATGTCTTAATCTGGGAGGAAAACTTATTGAATAGGCCATTATGCCTGATTGAATTCGATACTTGACAACTTGTGACGAGAGTTGGTGAAACACTTGAGAGTTTGACATTAAATATTCGAATCTGAGTTGGCAACCCTGGAATATACAATGCCCCGAAGGCTTACAACACCTCCAAACACCTCAAAAAGATTGACTTTCAGCCAATCATACACAGTTTACGATCAAGAAATGCCGCAAGTTCCGTTAGTTCTCCCAGTTGAAAGACTCAACACAAGGGTGTTACAAACGGTGAGTCCAGTATTGTTAGGGAAAGGACGGAGGGCAACTGGAAGATTACTCTTCTATAATGTATTTCAGCTTTTAGATATATCACGTATGTTATTCAGCTAAAGTTTTATGCTGTATGCGCGACAAAGGGAGGGGTGGTAAATGCAGGCATGTCTATGCTTGAGCGATTGTCAAGGATGTCAATTTTTCACGCAACTCACTTGATTGAGGGGCCCCGCTCCATTGCCGGGCCCAGGGCCCGGTGATCTCTTAAGACGGCCCTGAGAGCACGAGAAACCGACATATGTCAATTTAATGCGACATATGACGATTTCAGTACTTGACGGTCGTCCCGCCTATAAAGTGAAACTGTTTGGTAGAATACACTGTCAATCAATAGAAACCAACGAAAACATGTTGGACAGGAAACCTCTCTGTGATAGAAAGGATCAAGTAGCTGTATTGAGTACAGGTCTTTTCCGTCACAAACACTGCTGGGTAGCTAAATATACTCAAAGGGATACTTAAGATTAAACAGTAGCTTGGATATGAAAGGGAAGAGTCAAGTTATAAACCAACCCTTGTTGTGGAGTCAATTTCGTGGAATTGGAGTAGTTATCTGCCACTAAGCGAAGGAAACATAGGTAGATTCACACCTGTATAGCGGAACCGGTATACCATTTTCATACAGTGAAACAAGGTTATAGGAAATGATCATATTCCATGGTATATACAATTTCAAGAAATCACCTTGTTATTGAAACTAATACTTTTAGAAATTTCATCGACATGATGTACAAAAACAATTTTGATGTGACTCTCATCAAAATCTTTTCATTGTAAGACAATGAAATAAGGGAGGGGTACGGAGAATACTACACCCCCTTTCAACCCACAAAACGGAAGTAGCTATTGCCCTTACCTAATGTGTATAGACATTATTATAGATATATTTACAACCTACATATGTCTCAGAATATACCAATTCACGCTTAAAAGTCTGTTTTGTAAATTGGGGGAGGGGGGCCCTCATTCCGACCTAACTGCAAGAAAGTTGGCCACAAAGACACCAAGGCAGCCATCTTTCATAAAGAACCTAGATCCGCCCTCATGATGTGTACATAAGAGGGTTCGTGATGCTCGGTGATCGGCCCAGTAGGCTACAATTACGATATAGGCCTACTGCATCCCAAAATGGTTACGGAAGTATACGGTTTCCCAGGAGGGACATTTGCATACAAAATATGTTAGTCCAAATTTCAACTTTTACCAAATTTCGATAGCAGAATGTTGAATTTCATTGCCAATAGAAAACATGGATGTGAAATCATCCTTTCATGGCAGTTTCATTCATAGGCGTAGGAGCCGAATTTGATTTGGGGAGGGGGGGGGGGGGGACTGTTACGACTTGCCCGAAAAATATAATCAAATTCGTTCAAATCGTTCAACATGTTAATGTGCATATCATATAGGCATGCATCGGTTATTAAATCACATGCCAATAACATACAATTATTTGCCGTGTTATTACACTTCCATATTGGTTAGAATTATTGGGGAAGTCGTTAAATAATAAATGATAATAATAATATCAATTTAACCATTGAAAAACAAATTGCAAATTATTTTTTCTTTCAGTAGGTGGCCGAAAAATTCTCAGCATATTGCCCGAATTTTCACAAAAATTTTGGGTTGGGGACTGCAGCCCCCCCCCACTCCCCCCGCCTCCTACGCCTATGGTTTCATTATTCTAGGCCCATTCATGAGAGCGGGCGGAAGTGGAGCACCGCAATCCAGCGAGCAATCAGACATGTTTATATAGATTGGCAATATTTTAATATAGGCTACATGCCTTGAGTTTCAACTGAATGCCCTCAAAAGTAGTGATCCAACACAAGTTCGAAAATGATGTTTACGCATACTCGATAAAGTTCAATGTTAGAAACATGTATCTGAATTGCTGCTTACTTCGACAATTAGGTGTGACGTTATACTGGAAAGTACTGTCGTCGCGGAATTGCTTTTAGCCATAGTTACACAGTGACACCCTTCATTCATGATTTGGTGGTGTATCACATGCTATTGTCAAAACACAGAGATTTATATCCTCAAAGCCGATACTGGGATAATATAACTCGAAATTAAAGTATACATCATCAGGAATTTCCTCGTAAAGCTTTTTACAGTGCTATAAGAAGTAGTTCATAGCTTCAACACATTGTTTGTATTATCATGGATACCATTAAAGCACATTGCCAATGCTGTCGGATGAACCATGCAATTTGCTATAAAGCTATTCTGAACCACTGACAAACTATGACTGTTGTTGGGGGGGGGGCGGAAATGTGGTTCCCTGCTATGTCTTTGCCATGAATTGTGGGGGGGGGGGGTAATAGTACAGGCTTTCAGAAAAAACGCCGGCATGGAATTAAATTATCTATTTCACATGCAGAAGTCTCGACGACGTAAAATTTTCTAGAACATCAGGGCAGAGAGCGGAACGGGTCGAAAATAAACACTGTGACAAACGTACTCAGTCTTCCCTCATCACAGAGATTTGACATTGTACTTGATGTCAAGAATCGCACGACGGTTAATGAACTCGTCGTATCTTCAACTCTCAGCGCCGTGTAAAATCCAAAAGTTTAACAATTAAAGCTAGGTAGGTGACTGAGTTTCTGCACATTCCCTTCCTTGCATCTAAACTGCCTGGTACATGATGAGTATGAAGCACGTAATAACCAGCTATGAAATCATATTATAGTCGCAGCATAATATAGTACCCAAATGAAGGAAAATTGGATCACGTCAAGGTCCACGTAAAGAGTCACTGTTGTGTTACCGTATAGGCGACTGGGGAGGGAGGGGGTGGGGTTGTGTGCAAACGTCATGACTGGGGAATGTCCCATAACCCCCACCCTCTTCGCACCGCCAATTAATTTGTCAGCAGTTGTGTCACATATTTTAGGACCGTTTATTAAATTTCACTATCCATATTCACATCTAGGTACCCCTTCGGTTTACTTTAGGTACATATGTTTAATAAACATATATGTTTTTTAACCATGCATCATCTACTCATCAAACGAGTCCCTTCGGTTTTCTTTAGAACGTACGATATTCGTATATTTATATATTTATATCGTATATTTGTTTCAAATTTGTCATATTATTGCAGTCTAAAGTTTCCTGCCTGAATGGTCCTTTACAACCATTCCCAACCGGAAACTAAAGTAATCAGTTAGGTATATTATTGGTTTCCGTTTCTACCCAATCCTGTAGTCCAGTGCAGGCACATATAATTTTATTGCATCTATTAAATGCATGGAAATAAAGTAAAATAACGTGAAACAATCAAACTTCCTTGGACTTCCTTCAACTCATCGAACCATGGAAGCCTAAACAAACTGTAGCTATAATTGCGCTGAACTTGTCTGCAATGTTTTAACCATTGTGTCAATAATGGGCTCAATTGTTGTTTACACATTTTAGTTTTAGGTAGAAAATTTCAATAATATATATTAACAAGAAGGTATTTTAACTCGAAGAGGCAAAATGTGACTCCAGCACTGTTACAGACTACCATGGGAGTGACGAATGGAGGGACATGGAGGGCGCAGGAAGGGATAATGTAAGGGGAGGATTATTACCACTATGACACCTTCGCTATAGTTATACGTAATGTGAAGACTGGTGCCTTCAGTTTTGATATATTCCAGATATTTTCATACTTTATGGCCTCGGTCGTTTAGTTACCATGCGGAGATTAGGTTGCAGGGAAGAAGCCCTGGATTAGGGCGGATGCTTTGATGATATAGTCTAGAAGTAGAGCGGTGGCATAGACCTATGCATGCATTTATTTAGTTACCTTCATTGTGGGACACACCTTTAAATGTTCCTGCCTTTAATGTTTCCGTTGGTGTTCGATCGTTAACCGATTCGGAGAAACAACGCAACAATACATGAGGGAGTTCCGAGATATTAGATTATCACAATAGTTTAACAAATTATTCACAGTCTTATCTTTTACCCACATCGGGCTTTATATAGCCAAAGGTCAACCATCGGATTCCACCTAAGGAAGCAAGTTGAGGAACATTGCAGTCATACGGACATTATATAGGCTAAGCTCATGTGAACCAGATTAAGAGTTGATATTGCAGAGCAACGAATAGATAATTCGCTGTACTGTTCAGTTTCATTTCAAATAATGAAGTAAGCGCTAAAGAAGTTGAATTGTTCCTACTTAAATTAATGATTAAATTAAATGACGTGTTTAATGCTAATATTAAACAAATCTGGTGTCACGAGTGGAATCATGAATAATTTGTTTGTTCCGTTAGCCTTCACTGGACAGTAGGAATGGGTTCGAGTTTGATTGATTGCGATATTATTTGGTGTAGTTGTACTCAGTCAGTAGGTAGTTGGTAAAATTGCCCATGTAAATGTACCCCTGAAGGTACCGCACCACAATTAGATTATTGTTCATCCGCTCGAAAGGTTAACCATAATTGTAAGAGAAAAGAGGTAAAAGTACCTAAGGTAAAGCTCGTTTAATCATGTTATCAGTTACTGTCATCGTTTGTTCTGCCTTTATATGAAAGAGCATAATTTAAAGTACTGATGGTGTGAAAATAGGGAGGATCGCAGGTGATATAAACCATTTTAGAAAATCTTTGTTTAAATGTTGATATTACTCCGAGCGAGCAGATGAAAGGGTGGGGGTTCCGTATGCTAAACTTGCTCCTCTTCTAGCTCAAAATCTAAACAGCCATGATACGGAAGTTTGCAAGTGCCATGATAGCCCAAGATCTCAGCTATCATGTGGTGGGTAGGATACTCCAGTTGAAAACTTCTATCTAGGCTTTAGCAGGTCTTGAAAGTGACGAGTTTAGTGTGTAAGTCAACGGAACAATTAATTGTGGTGCGAGACCTGAAATAACGACAAGTGTCTGTTATGCCATTCTGTAGAAAGGCACTTCATTATAATCATACGTATTACGGTTTCATTAAATATGAGCAGCAAAATGCAAGTGTCAAAACATTCGTTGATTCCAGTGATCATCCGTGCTACAAACTGGTGACTAGTCAGAGCAAGACTTGAAATTGAAGAGGGTGCGGGAGGAGTGGCATTTTTTCTGTAGTTGTTGTCCCTTTTGCCTCTAGTATTTCGCTCAATAAATTTTGAATTTCAAATTTTATTGTCACAAATGCACTTTTCAAGAGGTAGGGGAAGGGAAGAGGGGTGGCAGATGGGGTGGAGATGATATTTGAGCTTGCTTGGCTGTGGTCAATCGGTACTATTTAGTTGATCCCAATGCTTCCACTGTTGAATGGAGAGTATTCATGCTAATTGTCTAATGAAACCTTCATGGAGGTTGTCGATACAAAGTCATTCCTAATCATCTGAAAGTGGGTTATGTCAGCTAAATTTAGAGTTAACTTATAAAGGGAGTAGAGATTACATTATCTGCAAAAGCCAAAAGAGAATGGAAACTTTTCATCAATGACCATATACACATGTATTTACCATAATTTCACAAAGAATGATACCATGTGACACATATTTATTTAACGAATAACTGTAGATATTAAAATAGATTCTCTTTTCGTTTGAATTCTGCAAAGATAGCAGACTTCTTTAGCAGCGTAGTTAGTTGGCATCAGAATAGAGAATTAAACATCATCAAAGGAACTCCTTTTATATTTAAGCAGGGGCACAACCAACATTATTGCACTGGGGGAAGGGGGCTAAGATGTCTTCAAGAGGGGGGTCTCTTCAGTAATATTTTGCAATTGTAGAAACAATTATGAAACACCTTTATTTTGTTTCTGTGGTGCTAACACACCCCCCCCCCCCCGCCATGGTTGTGGCCCTGTATCCGAGGAGTGGTATGTGAACTTTTCCTGAAATAAACTAGCTACGCATGACATGGCGAGGCAATGTTAGCACCACCTGTGTTATGTTGAGTCTTTTATCAGTACTCCCTGCCCATTTTTAACTTGCTAAGGTACTTTCCAGGATGTTAAAAGCCTTCCATTTTGTGACCAGATATTCCACTTATCCCCAGACATTCTGAAAGTTTAAAATGGCCTCTAACATGTGTCAATGATGGAAACTTCATTGAGGATGGCAGTGAACTACTGTAACCTGTTGTAAACATTGGTGACCATGATTTGAGTTCTAGCACATATGTAGGCAATACCAAAAGATTTTAAATCAAAGCTGAGGGTTAAATAGGCAAACTGAAATACCGAGCATCATGTTAATTTTCAGACTAGTTCTATTTTTACTAAGATAACAAAACCATGGTAGTCCTCTATGGAATAACTTATCTGGTATTATATTAAAAAGTTATGTAATAGGAAAGGTGATATGTGTGCTTCAGTGTAGACAATAAACTAGAGAAAACTTACATCAAAAATAGAGTTGTTCCTTCACAGATGCAATAGAAACATAGTTCTTTCTTTTCTTTTTAAATATTTTATGAGAAACCAAAATTCATAAACCTCAAAACTATTACCCACCATGATGTGAACAGTAAATAATTATTCTCTCTAATTATTTCAGAGTAAAAAAAAGTAGAAAACATAGAGAATTTTTTAGTACTGTTAGGAACCTTGGTAGAGTATAAAGGAGTTTGCTTTAGAGAAAGGTTAGCTTTCGAAGGAGAATTTAGTGTTACCAGGCCTGCAGTTGGGGCTCTGACTGTATTAACACATCAGCAGGGGATGCATTCTGAGAAGAGAAAAGGAAAATGGAGACAGGGATGTTTAATCTTTCATATATAAGAAACAAGACCCCTTCTCTTCTGACTCAATCATTATCCTAGTTATTGAATTTATACACAACACAAAAACAAATCAGAAAATAAAAATAACAAACAACAAACATTTCTTGATGACCAAAGATTATTCATTCTCATCAATACTTGGTAATCGGATATGAATATAAATGCAAACTTTACTATTGAATTATTTGTCATTATGATATATAAAATATATCTTTCTTTTTATCCTTATGTTCGTTTCACTTTTGCTGTATACCTGTCTGAAGTAGCACAAGTCAAATTAATTGTATACTTCTACCTCCACAGTACTGCAAACTGTATGACGCATAATAATGATTCAATTCTCTGTAATATATGTTCAATTATTTGTAATTTATAATTAATATTTAAATATACATATAAATAATACTTTCTATGTTAATGTTTGCTTAACTTTCCTCTGAATTTCTCTGACGATGGTAACTCCTCATAAAACTCTCATAACCCTTTCCAGAAACCAACATGACCATTGCAGAATGTTCTATAATATATACCAGACAGGTGCATGATACTCCACAGTGCTGTAAACTGTACGATACATGACAATTCTAGAATGCTCTATAATATATACCAGACAGGTGCATGATACTCCACAGTAGTGTAAACTGTTCGATACATGACAATTCTAGAATGCTTTATAATATATACCAGACAGGTGCATGATACACCTCAGTACTGTAAACTGTACGATACATGACAATTCTAGAATGCTATATACTATATACCAGACAGGTGCATGATACTCCACAGTAGTGTAAACTGTTCGATACATGACAATTCTAGAATGCTATATACTATATACCAGACAGGTGCATGATACTCCTCAGTACTGTAAACTGTACGATACATGACAATTCTAGAATGCTATATACTATATACCAGACAGGTGCAAGATACTCCACAGTAGTGTAAACTGTACAATACATGACAATTCTAGAATGCTCTATACTATATACCAGACAGGTGCATGATACTCCACAGTAGTGTAAACTGTTCGATACATGACAATTCTAGAATGCTATATACTATATACCAGACAGGTGCATGATACTCCACAGTAGTGTAAACTGTTCGATACATGACAATTCTAAATGCTCTATACTATATACCAGACAGGTGCATGATACTCCACAGTAGTGTAAACTGTTCGATACATGACAATTCTAGAATGCTTTATAATATATACCAGACAGGTGCATGATACTCCTCAGTACTGTAAACTGTACGATACATGACAATTCTAGAATGCTATATACTATATACCAGACAGGTGCATGATACTCCACAGTAGTGTAAACTGTTCGATACATGACAATTCTAGAATGCTATATACTATATACCAGACAGGTGCAAGATACTCCACAGTAGTGCAAACTGTATGCTACATGACAATTCTAAATGCTCTATACTATATACCAGACAGGTGCATGATACTCCACAGTAGTGTAAACTGTACGATACATGACAATTCTAGAATGCTATATACTATATACCAGACAGGTGCATGATACTCCACAGTAGTGTAAACTGTACGATACATGACAATTCTAGAATGCTATATACTATATACCAGACAGGTGCATGATACTCCACAGTACTGCAAACTGTATAATACATGACAATTCTAAATGCTCTATACTATATACCAGACAGGTGCATGATACTCCACAGTAGTGTAAACTGTACGATACATGACAATTCTAGAATGCTATATACTATATACCAGACAGGTGCATGATACTCCACAGTACTGCAAACTGTATAATACATGACAATTCTAAATGCTCTATACTATATACCAGACAGGTGCATGATACTCCACAGTAGTGTAAACTGTACGATACATGACAATTCTAGAATGCTCTATACTATATACCAGACAGGTGCATGATACTCCACAGTAGTGCAAACTGTACGATACATGACAATTCTAGAATGCTCTATACTATATACCAGACAGGTGCATGATACTCCACAGTACTGCAAACTGTATGCTACATGACAATTCTAAATGCTCTATACTATATACCAGACAGGTGCATGATACTCCACAGTAGTGTAAACTGTACGATACATGACAATTCTAGAATGCTCTATACTATATACCAGACAGGTGCAAGATACTCCACAGTAGTGCAAACTGTATGCTACATGACAATTCTAAATGCTCTATACTATATACCAGACAGGTGCATGATACTCCACAGTAGTGTAAACTGTACGATACATGACAATTCTAGAATGCTATATACTATATACCAGACAGGTGCATGATACTCCACAGTACTGCAAACTGTATAATACATGACAATTCTAAATGCTCTATACTATATACCAGACAGGTGCATGATACTCCACAGTAGTGTAAACTGTACGATACATGACAATTCTAGAATGCTCTATACTATATACCAGACAGGTGCATGATACTCCACAGTAGTGTAAACTGTACGATACATGACAATTCTAGAATGCTCTATACTATATACCAGACAGGTGCATGATACTCCACAGTAGTGCAAACTGTATGCTACATGACAATTCTAAATGCTCTATACTATATACCAGACAGGTGCATGATACTCCACAGTAGTGTAAACTGTACGATACATGACAATTCTAGAATGCTATATACTATATACCAGACAGGTGCATGATACTCCACAGTAGTGTAAACTGTTCGATACATGACAATTCTAAATGCTCTATACTATATACCAGACAGGTGCATGATACTCCACAGTAGTGTAAACTGTACGATACATGACAATTCTAGAATGCTATATACTATATACCAGACAGGTGCATGATACTCCACAGTACTGCAAACTGTATAATACATGACAATTCTAAATGCTCTATACTATATACCAGACAGGTGCATGATACTCCACAGTAGTGTAAACTGTACGATACATGACAATTCTAGAATGCTCTATACTATATACCAGACAGGTGCATGATACTCCACAGTAGTGTAAACTGTACGATACATGACAATTCTAGAATGTTCTATAATGCAGGTGCATGACACTCCACAGTACTGCAAACTGTGTAATACATGACAATTGTAGAATTTTCTATAATATATACCAGATAGACCGTGCATGACACTCAACAGTACTGCAAACTGTATGCTACATGACAATTGTAGAATGCTCTATACTATACTGCCGTATAGTACTCCGCAGTACTGCTGGCTACCTGCAGGCTGGATAGACACATGATACTTCAAATCTATATATTGCACAGTTAATACTAGATTGCTGTATGTGTAATTGCAGACATGGCACTTTCTACTTTAAGTACAATAGTAAGGAAAAGAAATCATATTGATGACTTTCTCATTGTATAACTTTGCTGTCAAATGGCTGCAGTACAGTCAACTGAAAAGTCCACCCATCTCATCCCACATTTCACCCACCCATCTCATCCTTCATTTCACCCACCCATCTCATCCTTCATCTCACCCACCCATCTCACACTTCATCTCACCCACCCATAGCACACTTCATCTCACCCACCCATCTCATCCTTCATCTCACCCACCCATCTCACACTTCATCTCACCCACCCATCTCATCCTTCATCTCACCCACCCATCTCATCCTTCATCTCACCCACCCAGCACATCCTTCATCTCACCCACCCATCTCACACTTCATCTCACCCACCCATATCACACTTCATCTCACCCACCCATCTCATCCTTCATCTCACCCACCCATCTCACACTTCATCTCACCCACCCGTCTCATCCTTCATTTCACCCACCCATCTCATCCTTCATCTCACCCACCCATCTCATCCTTCATCTCACCCACCCATCTCACCCACCCATATCACACTTCATCTCACCCACCCATCTCATCCTTCATCTCACCCACCCAGCACATCCTTCATTTCACCCACCCATCTCATCCTCCATCTCACCCACCCATAGCACACTTCATCTCACCCACCCATCTCATCCTTCATCTCACCCACCCATCTCATCCTTCATCTCACCCACCCATCTAATCCCCTCATTTAACCCACCTATATAATCCCCTTATTCAACCCACCCATCTCATCCTTCATTTCACCCACCAATCTGATCCTTCATCTAACCCACCCATCTCATCCTTCATTTCACCCTTCTATCTAATCCCCTCATCTCACCCGCCTATCTAATCCCCTCATTTCACCCGCCCATCTCATCCTTCATCTCACCAGCCCATATCTCATCCCTCATCTCACCCACCCTTCCAACAAATGATTCTGTCCTTCAAACTATATGCACACTAGCCATGTGTTTCTGTATAGCTACTTGAACTATCCTTGTTGCTACCGAAAACTACTCCTTTTGCAAATGTCATTTTCCTTTGAAAGGATTTTCTATGTAACAAGTTCTTTCCTTTGTCTTTATTACTCTCATTAGAACACTGATTTAGCGATTGTTTTTGTCTTTCTTAAAACTGTTTCACAAATGAAAGTATAAAGCTGATAATAAAAGAGCCACTACTTTTGTTTCATTTCAAAAGAGCCACATAACAACAATATCGGAGTATTCAAGCACTCACAGATTATATTAGAATTTTTACTTTCAAAACCTTAGTATTTTTCAACTGTTGACTAAACTTCATGAATTTAATTCTTCAGCAAATGGTATGTTGAAAATGAAACTTATTATTCAGAACATGAAATATAACAATGACTCTGTAATATTAAAGATTCCCTACTGCAGTAATACTGTACATAGGGACACCTGAAATTTAACACAAGGCATCTGTCACTGGCTAATGAACAGGGGGAGTAAAAGATGGAAACATTGTAAGCAAGAACAGGTTTTCTATTAACGCTAAAATACTCACTTCTTTATGATTTCTAAGAAACAAAATGCTTAGTATTGCTTCGAAGAATAACATGAAATTATGAGGTTGCTAGTTATTTCATTAATTAAAATTGTTTTATATTACCTATTTTTTCACGTAGAAATAATACACTGTTTCTCCTAGTTTTTCGGTCATTAATAAATTACAACATAAACTGCAGAATATTACAACAAAAAAGTACAAAATAGAAATGATTTCAAAATTGGAAAAATAGAATACAAATTTTCAATCAATAAATATAAATTCTCATATTAAACACTTGGTGGTCATAAATTTTAAGTAATTAAAGATTGCACCATAAATCAGTAGATGAATTAAATAAATGATATAAACATTTGGGGAGAGTGGGGTGGCGGGTAAGCTATATGCTAACACATAGACATTTTCCTATTGTGTCATGACACTTCCTTGTTGTGTCATGATGGCAAGTTGATGAATTTAATTTTTTTATTGTTTTCTTCCCTATTTTTATTTTCTATCTTGCTGAATTCGAATCATCTTCATAACAAGATTAAGATTTAGATTGAATCAATCCCAATGATTTAATACTTCCAGTACTGTTAAGTTTGTGAAAACAATTTGCATTAGCCCTAATTGCAGTTAAATGTACCCTGTTGGCATAAACTTAAGATAAACCTTGATAAACAAAGTTGCATACATATATATGAGATAAATGAAAAACAAAAATAGAAAATGTTTGGAACACAAGGTAAATATGGACCCTAAATTTTCAAACTAATGTTTCTTTTGTTCAGAAAACATTACATCATAGTATTGCAACTACACTGGAATACCCTCGACACCTCAAGGAGAAAAATAATTCTTCTTTACTAAATTAACATAAACTAGTATTCAGAAAACATATTTATAATTAGTAATGAATACAATGACTGACCTCCACTTGAAAGACAAAATTTAATTTGGTGATTCAGTTTCCCTGAATTGAAGATTTGAATACTTGCAAAAAAATATTAATACCGAGAAGAGAGACACACACTGAGCAACACAAAACGACTTGTACAGGATATCAAACTTTCTGTACCACTCTGTAATTGTTTCTGTAAAACGCCAAGCAAATTCCTGATATTCTGCTGTCACAAATACAGTAGCTTACAGATACTGGACATGTCTTGTTGATTGAAGTATTAATAAAAATAATTGAATTTCATGCTTACAAAATTAACACAGCAAATTTAACTCCAAGACTACTTCACAAACATTCTTTGACATACTATATATGTATATTTTATACATGCATATTTTATATATGTATATTTTATATATGTATATTTTAAACATGTATATTTTAGTGTACTGTAGTCTACTGTAAGGAGGCAACCCACTTTGCGTGGCTCACCTGTTAATAATTTCCAGAACATTTGACGATGTTGCAGAAAAAAACTTGGAATCAGCAATTATATAGTTCCTTTTCAAATGTCTCATTTCTTAGATGAGGTGACTCATATATTTTTATTAATGTTTTCTAGTACAATGCCTTTCAATAAATTTATAGTATTATTCTACCATCTTTACACATAAAAAGTGTCTTCATATTTGGACTCTTGTTTCTCTTAACAGTTCTTTTTGCTGTTACTTAAACATTATTCTTCACATCTGTTAAACAAATGAGATAATTTTTGTACAAGAACTTTTCATGAAATGTTTTTCTGCCAAACCCTCTTTTCCACTACTCATCAGTCTCACAAATGATATAGGATGGTCAGTGAAATACTTGACACCTTTAATACTGATCCACAATGCAAAGGTGGTATAAAATCAAAGAAGACATTTGAAGGAGCATTAATTTGGAAATAGTGGTATAAAAGTTATATAGAAAATGAGTTAATCTGCATAAAACATCATAGTTGGGAATAGAATAAAGAAATTGACGGCCACAACAGGATTCCAACCAATGTCACCCGGGTTACAAACCCGAGTGCTCTACCAATTGAGCTAACCAGCTCTTAGTTGGTGGCGATCCCTATATAGCCCTTTCTGTGCTGGGGGAGGGAGGGGGGGCGCCAGTCAGGTCACAGTACCCTGCATAAAGTGTAACCAGGAATCATCTGATACAACCCAAAAAAGTGGAAGGGAAGAGTTTTCAATAGAAATGTTCAGTTTAACTTTATATAAAACATCAAAGTTAATAGAAAATTCATTAGGTAAATGCTACCATGTGAGTCCATTATACATTCATTATTTCAATGTCTTGCTGTATGTGTTATATACTTCGAATAATATCGACCAAAACAATTTCAACTAGACATCAACTTCTCTGACCCCATTGGATTCTTCAAGTGACAGTTTGCTCACCTGTGACATTTCAACATATCGTGGTGTGATGATATCATCCACGTTACCCTCACCCCGGTCCAAGAGAGGGCCGAGTTTCTCTTCCATACGGAAGCCCATAAGGTCCTTCCGGGTAATAATTCCCACCACTTGATTCTGGCCGTTGAGTACCGTGAGATGCCGGAGGCCCAATGTCCTGAAGATGATGTATGTCCGATGAAGAGAGAAGCTTTCTTGAATAGACGTAGCTGAGTGGTTCACATATGGCCCCTAGGACAAAAATAAACAAAACAAACAAACATAGGTCTGTGTTGCAGTTTAAACGTAAGAAAGCTATGAAAGGAAAGTGATATTTTGAAATGGCTACAAGGGCAAACAATGAACTGTATACATGAAATTTTGTTGGATAGCCACAGTTGTATAAAGCATACTTTAATCTGCTGTTTTATACTAAAGATGTAACACTGTACTAATAGTAATGCCCATCTGACCGACAGATATTACTAGCTCAGGCCACAGTTGTATAAAGCATACTTTAATCTGCTGTTTTATACTAAAGATGTAACACTGTACTAATAGTAATGCCCATCTGACCGACAGATATTACTAGTTCAGGCCACAGTTGTATAAAGCATACTTTAATCTGCTGTTTTATACTAAAGATGTAACACTGTACTAATAGTAATGCCCATCTGACCGACAGATATTACTAGCTCAGGCCACAGTTGTATAAAGCATACTTTAATCTGCTGTTTTATACTAAAGATGTAACACTGTACTAATAGTAATGCCCATCTGACCGACAGATATTACTAGCTCAGGCCACAGTTGTATAAAGCATACTTTAATCTGCTGTTTTATACTAAAGATGTAACACTGTACTAATAGTAATGCCCATCTGACCGACAGATATTACTAGCTCAGGCCACAGTTGTATAAAGCATACTTTAATCTGCTGTTTTATACTAAAGATGTAACACTGTACAAATAGTAATGCCCATCTGACCGACAGATATTACTAGTTCAGGCCACAGTTGTATAAAGCATACTTTAATCTGCTGTTTTATACTAAAGATGTAACACTGTACTAATAGTAATGCCCATCTGACCGACAGATATTACTAGCTCAGGCCACAGTTGTATAAAGCATACTTTAATCTGCTGTTTTATACTAAAGATGTAACACTGTACTAATAGTAATGCCCATCTGACCGACAGATATTACTAGCTCAGGCCACAGTTGTATAAAGCATACTTTAATCTGCTGTTTTATACTAAAGATGTAACACTGTACTAATAGTGATGCCCATCTGACCGACAGATATTACTAGTTCAGGCCACAGTTGTATAAAGCATACTTTAATCTGCTGTTTTATACTAAAGATGTAACACTGTACTAATAGTGATGCCCATCTGACCGACAGATATTACTAGTTCAGGCCACAGTTGTATAAAGCATACTTTAATCTGCTGTTTTATACTAAAGATGTAACACTGTACTAATAGTAATGCCCATCTGACCGACAGATATTACTAGCTCAGGCCACAGTTGTATAAAGCATACTTTAATCTGCTGTTTTATACTAAAGATGTAACACTGTACTAATAGTAATGCCCATCTGACTGACAGATATTACTAGCTCAGGCCACAGTTGTATAAAGCATACTTTAATCTGCTGTTTTATACTAAAGATGTAACACTGTACTAATAGTAATGCCCATCTGACCGACAGATATTACTAGCTCAGGCCACAGTTGTATAAAGCATACTTTAATCTGGGCCATTCTCGGTCACGTGTGTGACGGAAAAATGGGGAGATTTGCACTTTACCACTAAGTAACTACTTTTAGGTAAAGAAAGTTAGGTTGATTGTAGTACTTAAGTATGCACTAGGGGACTCTTTCACAAAACCATATAGCTTAGCCAAATTCAGAACATTCATGTGCTGGCAGAGGTCATATAAAGGTCGGTCACATGTGTGACGTGAAATGAAACTGGCTTTTTTGCACAAAAAAACATTGGCAAATTCCTCAGTTTCTAACAGGGCTGGATAACCCTAATTTATCATGTTTCTACCTTAATGTGTTTCCATTCTAACAAGACATTTCACCTAAATATTTCACTTCTTAAAATTAGCATAATACTACATAAGCTAAAAAAATCCGGTCACGTGTGTGACATTGTTGGGTCACGTGTGTGACATTCTGAATTTTCAGTCCATAATATGCAATTTTTGCAGTGCAAATGTGACTCTAGTAATGACCAAAGAACAGCACTGATGTTGATATTCCATAGGAATTACTTTAAAACAGTTTTACTGCCATTACTTGGAGGGTCACGTGTGTGACATTTTTTGGTCATGTGTGTGACATTCTGCATTTCAATGGATAAATGTCACACACGTGACCATCGGTCACGTGTGTGACGACTAATAAGAGGCTATTAATTAATCGTAGGAATAATTATTTGACTGGATATTTTGCAGAACTAACAGTCTGTACCAAGAACGGTTGCATATCAAGTGTGGACATCATAAGGCACGTCAGTTACTTTTTACAAAAACTTTTGTGTTATTTTGGTCACGTGTGTGACATCAAAGTTATGCTAATTAGCACCCATTATTAACGAAGAATTTAAGATCAGAAACCTCTGCTTTAGGAATGATATAAATGAACCCATGTATAACTGCCTCCATGTGACAGTTGATAACTGAAATATTATTTCTAGATACTCATGTAGAAAAAACAAATATACAGTTATAAACTACAAATTTTGGCTACAACTTAAAATAATGCAAATTTATGCAAATTAGTATGTTATGGTTGTAATCTTAATGAAAAAAATATGAAACAGAAAACTTGAGGAATCCCTCTAAAACAAAAAGTATAGCATTTGGTCCTGCTGAACACTTTAATTTTTTCATGCCAGTTTCATTTTCCAGAGAATGGCCCATCTGCTGTTTTATACTAAAGATGTAACACTGTACTAATAGTAATGCCCATCTGACCGACAGATATTACTAGCTCAGGCCACAGTTGTATAAAGCATACTTTAATCAGCTGTTTCATACTAAAGATGTAACACTGTACTAATAGTAATGCCCATCTGACCGACAGATATTACTAGTTCAGGCCACAGTTGTATAAAGCATACTTTAATCAGCTGTTTTATACTAAAGATGTAAACACTGTACTAATAGTAATGCCCATCTGACCAACAGATATTACTAGCTCAGGCCACAGTTGTATAAAGCATACTTTAATCTGCTGTTTTATACTAAAGATGTAACACTGTACTAATAGTAATGCCCATCTGACCGACAGATATTACTAGCTCAGGCCACAGTTGTATAAAGCATACTTTAATCTGCTGTTTCATACTAAAGATGTTACATGTACTAATAGTAATGCCCATCTTACCAACAGATATTGCTAGGTCAGGTATCAGGTATGTAATCCCAAGGTCTGTGTCAAGTTTCATTATTATTTTCCCTGCCAATTTCCATCATTGTTTAAGTTTTACTTTAATTTATGCATAAGAGCCAAATTTCTCTTTCAGTACCTTTCCTTATCTCTTTCTAATTGTATTCACTTGAACTAGTTGTTTCCACAGTACACAATGTACTGTGGCTTGATTTAATTTGATTTAATTTATTGCTTTAACACATAGTAATACAAGGTGAACAAGACAATATAACTGCAAATAAGTAAATATGTGAAAGGAACCTTGTGGGCTTAATCGAATAGAGTACTCCCATCAAAGAAAATGGAAAACCTTAACACCTAAAAAAAAGAAGAAACCCCCCCCCTCCAAAAAAAAACAGATGGCCTTAACACAAGACAAATAACACTACCCCCCCCCCAACCACCACCACCTACTCCCACCCCTTACAACGGATACAATCAATAAAGGCTTTCTGAACGAAACCACGGAAGTATAAGATTTCAAGTTAATATGAAGATTGTTCCACATAGAAATAGAACGATAACGGAGGCTTTGCATGCTCTTTGAATTACGACAAAAAGAAGCACGCAAATGACCAGCTTGTCTAGTATTATAATTGTGAATAGAGTGACCAATTGTATAAAAGGTAGAAAAAGAATTTGGAAGCAGATTGTTCATAGCACGGTAAGTAAACGTAAGAACATTTAAAGAAATGATATCAGTGAACTTGAGCACGTTCAAGGAGGAGAATAAATGACTGGTATTATCACGTGGCGCTGAAGACGTCATGTGCCTCACAGCCCGTTTTTGGAGAATGACAAGCTTATTAAGGTTAGTATTGAAGGTACCAGACCAAACTGAAGAGCAGTACGATAGATGAGGAAATATAATACTTAGTAAATAGATCTCAGAATTTTCCTTGGAAAAGTATATTTTAACTTAGATAAAATACCTACACCTCTAGAAACTTGTTTACAAACATGATTGATATGGACTTTCCAAGAGAGCTGAGAGTCAATATACACACCAAGAAATTTAATATTATCGACTCTTTTAAGGCAAATACCATGCATATATAAATCAGCATTTAATGTTCTAGAGGAGTTTCCAAATACCACATAATTTGTTTTATCAATATTCAAAGACAGTTTGTTAGCAGAAAACCAATCATAAAACGCATTTAATTCATTACATATGGTTACTTTAAGAGTTTCTACATTGCTGTCAGAGAAAAAAATATTAGTGTCATCAGCAAAAAGGACAATCGAGCAATTTGTAGAGACGTTGCAAATATCATTTACGTAAATTATAAAAAGAAGTGGACCTAATATAGACCCATGAGGAACTCCGCACTTAACTGAACGATTATCAGAATTGATTCCAGAAAAAGAAACATACTGTGGCCTGTTAAACAAATAACTTGAAATGAGAGAAAGAGCTAGACCTCTAATACCGTAATGTGATAATTTCCTCAGAAGAATTCCATGATCGATGGTATCGAATGCTTTGGAAAGGTCTAAGAAAACACCAATACAATTATCACCCGAATCAAGAGCACTATGAATTTTATCCACTGCATTGACCAAAGCAAGTTCTGTAGAGTGGCCAGGGCGAAAACCAAATTGATTTTCATTGAGAATATGAAACTTATCACTGGCACCTCCAGGATTCCCAATATGGGGGTCACCACCAACTCAGGGGCTGGATAGCTTGGTTGGTAGAGTGCAGGAATCGTAACCCTGAGCTGGTCATTGGTTTGCACCCTGCTGCGGCCAAACATCAATTTCTTTGCTTCTCTCAAGTTTGTTTATAATTTCCCAGTCACTTTCCATTTGTTAGTTTTACTCATATTTACAATATGAGAGCCAGGTAAACTGCTATAAGGGTGGGCATGCACTGTATTAAAATGTTTATAAAGTAAGCATGCATTATTGGACCAATTTTGCCAATCTGTTTTAAACCATATTAGCAAGCATTACTGATGAACAATAAAATCGCTTTCTGGGTAGTTAAGGGAGAACTTTGAATCGACTTTTGATGACTCTCCTATTAGAAGAATTCTACTCACCAAATTGATGAAGATGTTATCGTACATCGGGTTCTCAGCGTAAGATACGATTAACTCATCAAGTCTGTTCACATCTTGTACTTTCTCAATCAGTTGCAACTAGGAGAGAAAAAGAGGAATAATTCTTAATACAGAGGATGAAAAATAATCATTTGTGCGGTTAAATTTCAATTAATATCATTATCATTATATAATGACTCACACTTCCGAAGGCAGTCTGTTACGGTTGCACATTCCTCTTTAGTTTTAATATGTTATGGCCCATGAAAAGAAAAAAAAATATTTGAGGGTAAGTAATTGTTTATGTAGCTATTTTGGGTTTCAAGATCACCAGCCTTAAATTATGCTCAATCTCTGGACTGCTCCTTTAAGGCCAAATTGATGTTGTTGTCTTCCTCAGTGCAGACCTGAATGTTAATGTTAATCCATTGTCTTACAAATTCTAACAACTCATCCCAATCATGTCCATCTGCAACTGAGCACCATTGGACGACATTCAAGAACATTTTTCATTCACAAATTTGTAATCAATGTAAACATGTTAGTCTAGATGTCATAAGTATCATATTTCTTCCCACAGATTTTTTCGTCCATCTAAGGAACTGAACTAATGATGCTTTGTGCCTGCCTACCCTTAATATCACTTACTCTTAGGGTGTAAAATAAGAAGACTGGGTGTAAACTGACAACTTGCAAAAATTGGACAAGGACAAAGAAGCTATAACAATGTAAAACTGTCCATTGTGATTTCACATACAGATGAAAGTACTTGGTGTTTAGATCATTTGAAAACATTGACAGACAGACCAAATTTCCAGTTAACATTTTCCCAGTGGGGTTCTTCATTTGTTAAAGAATGTATGTTTCCTAATTGTTAAACTGTTCTTTACCCAGTGTCAGCTTTACTTACAATTTATAGAAAACAAGTCTCAAGTTTCTTCCAGAAAAAAACATGTTTCTTCCAGTTTCTTCCTGGGTAAACCAAACCCTGAACATTACACTTGTAACTTGGATGAGTCTGGTGTTAGAGGCAACAAGGCAGGACTTGGCTTACCTTTTGGTAATCTAATGCGTTAATTTCCGGTTCATGATCAGGTTCCTCTGTTGTTGTTTCAAAAAGTTGCTCATTTAGAAGCAGTATCTCCAACTCAACTCTAAGATGAAATAAAGCATAATATAAAACAAATAGACTCCTCGTTGAAGTTATGACTTAAAGATACACAAGTACCAGCCAATTTACTGTTTCAATGCTTTACAAGTAGTTTGAATGCTGCATCAGTACTAGAACAAGACCATTTCCCAATTGCTGGCTAAATTAACATTATGACTGAGCAATATAAGAAAAAAGTATCTGAAATCACTTCTTGGCCATATTAATGTTAAATTCATAAATAACAAGAAGTTAATGCTTTGGAAAAGTAAGCAAGAGAGAGAAATTTAGTGACTTCTCGTACAAATATTACTGCACTAGTGATAGCCAGTTACAATATATTATATTAAAAATATGTGGTTAATTGTGATATTGACATGTGGTAATAGCATCATTCTCACTGCTAACTATATTGACAAAAACATGCACAGAAGTCCCTTCTGTGCATTTTTTTGTCCCTTCTGTTATGTTACTTGTCATTTAGCCTTTGAAGAAGATCCTGCTAGGATCGAAACGTCAGGCTAACTTACTTTTACACATTCTATTACACAGGCTCTATAGTGGATAAGTAGTTTGCTAACAGTTCTATATTATTTTAACTATATTGAAGCTAATAACTACATTTTGAGCTGACTCTGGTGAAAATCCATTCACAGTGCTGTTTTTTTTTCCAGCTGGATTGGCCAAGTTTATTTCAAAGTAGGGAGAACATGTGAAAAATTTGGGAACGGTATTATATACATTTTGTGTGCTGATGGTGTGCAAACCTGTTTTAACCTTGAAATGTTTATAATTGAATGGAATCATTACAAATAAATTTCTTTTTTATGAAAACGTCTAGAAGGCTACCTTAGTTTGATCAACTGGCGTGAAAATTTGAGTACTTCTCAAAAGGTTTTGAACAAGAGCCCAACGTGTACTATGGTTCCTTTGTATGTGGAATATTAAGTGTTGTATGTCATCACCCAATATCACAGTTGATAAACTGAATGCATAGTATCAACTACACACAAATGGGAAGGTTCCAAAGCTGTCACTCTATAAGAAATATTTAGACCAACATGTACCAGCTGATTTTAAGGTTGTAGGGATGTTGCAATTTTAAAATTTTGGCCCCTCAGCAATAATGTTGGGCCTGATAAAATTTTGCACCTAAAAGGTCCCAAACATATTTGGCCAATACCAACTGGTTCAAAAATATACTTGCTGCCCAAAAATTGAGCCCCCAAAATGTGGGCCCAAATGGTCCCAGAAATATTGGGTCCCGCAACTTTTGGCCCAATGATTGTGTCCCAAAATATTCATTTGAGGTGGAAATAAAATCTGAACCCACCCGGTCCAAAAATGGTCCGGGCATTTTTTGGAGCTCAAATGGTCCCAACAATTTAGGCCTACATGTACCAGCTATTAACCAACAACTGCATAGCAAGTTAGGCTACAATCCGACTTCAGGTTGCAGAGTTATTGCAATGTAAAGATTTTTACGTTTGACCCTACAACCTCATTAATATTCATAAGGTCACTGCCAACAACAATACGGTGCACTGTCTCACTATAATACATCTACACAGCAAATATGTAATATCCATCACTTTGTTGTTGAGTAATCGCAGAGCCAAGTAAGTGTCACAGACGCACACACACGCTAACATGACTGCTTAAGGTTCCTTTGCTTCTAGCAAGAACCAAACTTTGGCAAACAAATAAGCAAAGCTGGTTTAAACAAATCATCCAAAAGTGTCTGAAGAAAATAACCTTGCAAAGTTCATTGTGCTAAATAATAACCCCTCTACCAAAACAACATCCCTTTCGTATAACACAGTGACTACTGTAAAACTCAAAATCTTGGGAGCAATTCACCTTCTTAGAAGTCACAAGTTGGACCAGGGAGCCATACTTGAATAGGCTGTACATTGCTGTGAATCAGCAGAAACCAATTATGAAAACTGTGGGCTATAGAGTTTGGATTCAAGTTAGCCTTCAATTCCATGCCAAACAGTAAAGGGGATTCACTAGTAACAGACTACAATAGAATCATAGTCAGTGACCCATGATGTCATCAAGCAAATGATCATGTACAAGTTATACTTCCATTTTGAAATATTTGTAATTATTAGTAAAATTGCGCCTTTGAATGCTGGATTGACACTCAAATGAAAGTATGACTATATGTCTCACAAACAATCATTTTTCTGAGAGAAATTTCGTTTTCTTCATTAAAGGAACAACTGAAAAGAAAAATATGTGATTTCTCTGTAGCTCATGTGCTGTGTGTTTTCAAGTCAGATACAGGTGATTGTGTTGAGAAACATCCCTGAAGTAACAGAATTTCAAACTTTCCATTTTTTTCGATAAATAACAACTCAGATCCATTGATAATACAAAAACCTTGAGAAACTAAGATAATGTTTCAACGTAGGGACTTTGAACATACATGACACTTCTTCAAAGGCAAGGAAGAAAAGTAAGAGAAAATGTTTTGTGGATAGCATGACTGTGAAATCTCTGTTGAGACATATTTTTATCAAAAGATTAAGGTCAGGCAATGATGACACCAGCAGTGGTGATACCACAGTCATGTTAAAGAGTCAATGACTAGCTAATCAGCTTTAAATAAATGAATAAACAAATTGAATATTGAATAATAATCATAATCATAATTTGTTAAGAATATGTTTATGCTATTAGCAATCACATGCAAGTTGTTGATGCCTTGTTATTTGTAACTGACATTTCATCGTCGGGTGGCTATCCATTTCACAATGTCAGCTACTTTTTTTACACTTTGGAGGGCCATTTCAGATAAGAAAATAGTGGATGACTCCTGACTGAAATCCCATGAAACTTTGGCCAGCCAGTGATCACAAATCACAACCTTCCAGGCCTACGACAGAAATTTTAAAACAAACATTTCGATATATCTTTCATCAGATGATAGCCACTGCGAAAGATTCAACTAAGTCAAATTTCTTGCTCAGAAATGACATTAATGTTGAATTAAAATTAGCTACTGAGGTTAAGTTTAGTCATCAAAATTTCAGAGATGTTACTTCTTTCCTTCAACCTTTGATACTAAAACAAATCATAGAAACAAAAGCAATTAATGCATCATCAAGTACGGTACCTTGTAATAATGCCCATGAATTTGTCTTTCTTCTCTGGAGCATCACTGCCTGGAACCATTGGATATCCACCGTGCTTTGTGTGTATCAGGAGATTGGACAGTCGACGGACACTCTCTCGAGGGTGCACCATAACAGGAGGAGTCGCCATGGCTTGACGTGCCGTAAACAATTCCAAGTTGACACTGAGAAAATACACAAGACAAATATATCTCTTGTCATGTCTTACAAGTAAATTATTAAATTATTTCAAATCACTGAAGAAGACTACAGTGTAGTCTCTGTTAATCATTATGTGAAACAAACAATGCATGTAATACTGAAACCAAAAATAGTTAAATCGTTTAATTTTGATTTATTCTACACACTTTGTGGCTAAATGCAGGGGGGGGGGGAGGGGAGGATGACTCATAGCCATCATTATTATGGTTATTTACGACAAATATGTACAATAAACAGAAGTACTTCAAATGTAATGAATAACTTCACAGTTTATGAATACTGAATGCTAAATGGTAGCATGCTACATAATGCTAGAAAACCTCAAATAAGTATTTCCTTTTGGATTCTGATATGCAAATTCATTCTGTGACATTAGGTAGGGTGAAAATTGACATTCTATTGTCCACAGAGGAGAACTGCTCTGAGGAAGGCAGAAATGAAGACATAAACTCTGCCCATTGGTTGACCAGGTTTTACCTCTGAACTTTACTTGAAAACAATACTGATCACCTTTCAGAAGGCAACCTTTTCCCACAAAGGTAACAACAAGGGTGTTACTTGGACTCACTTTTTCTTGGCATGCATTATGACTGGTTCTGAGTCTAAGAATGGAATACATTTGACTTCTAGCAGAGCATGGTACAGAGGGTGAGTGAAGAGATCGCCGACCCACTTAGCAGTCATGATGGCTACCATGATTGGTAACAGAAACTGTACGTCGTTAGTAATCTCCATCTGTGAACATCACAAAAGTAATCAGATCATAAAATAGCACAGATTCATTATAATGGGATCAGTTTATGTAAATCAAGCATTAACATATAGCATTAAAATACAGCTGCGGCAGCAGACTTGTAAAATCTCATACACTACTACTACATAAACATGAGCAAAGCTTGGAAGGAATTTGTACGCCACGATCTACGCCTCTTTACTAATGTTTCCATCTTTGATTTTCTTGTTCTTTATTGAAATGCTATCATGCTTTGGCCCAGTGATGCAGCAAAGATAGGAAAATTATTAGCAATTTCTTTTACGACAGGAGAAGTTTTATAACGAGGAGAACATTATAAAAAATGGAGGCTTGAAACTGCAGATGATTCTTAACCAATGGCAAACTGTTAAAATGGGTGTTGTTGTACCTACTGAAACCACACAGTCATCAACCACTAGTCATCAAATCAAGTTAAATAAATCAGTTTGCTCAAAATTTCTTTCTTTCAACATGTTAACTGATTAGCGAAGAGGAATAAATGAATCTGTATATTCCTTTGCACAGGTTAGTATTGGAGGTATCTTTTACAGGGAGTACACTCCACTGCACTGGTCAAATATTCAACTTATGCAGACGTTAAAGGGAGTGCATATTTGTGTGTAACACACCTGAAGCTTTTAATATTTGATAGATCTAGGCCACTGCCTAAATTCACCTTGCAGAGCAAACACAAACTTGCTATCATGGCCATTCAGCAATCTACCTTACGTACCATAATGACTGTTAAGGACATCGTCAGCCGTGAAACTCCACCGAAAAAGGACGCTGCACCGATGAGGGCAAATGCTCCAGGGTCCATCCACGCCCAATATTCATCCTGTTCAACATCTTTGACACCAAACATGGATACCATCGTTAGACCGATTATTCGACCGTATAAGGCACCAATGTACCTATAAGACAAAGAGGATGAAAGGTGATAAGAGCAGAGCACATGGTCACTACTGGGAACTTAACTCACAGACAATGTGTGTCAGAATAATCTTACAAAATAGAACAAGTGTATCCAAAGTTGATACTGTAGTGGTTACTTTGTGGTCAATTGAAATTAAAGTAAGTAACACTTGCGTCAGTTCACTATGCAATTATCTCACATAATTTTGTGTAGGTGTGATGCTTGTACAACAGAGTAAGGTAAGTCAGTAAGAGAAAGCTACAGCTATCCATGTACAGTAACTCACATACCAATCACAACTGAACTGTCAAGCATTATTCCATTAACAAGAGTAACTCAACAACCAAACTTCACTCAACCAGCAAGCATATCAATGTAACCCCAGTGGTAAGCATAAATCAACCAGCAATGGCTCTTAAAAGTAAGTCAATAAGTGAGGATAGCTCAACAATTCAACTAGATAACCAAACATCACCCAACAAGCAATCATATTAATGTAACCCGGTGGTAAGCATAAATCAACCAGCAATGGCTCTCCAAAGTAAGTCAACAATTCAACTCAATAACCAAACATTACCCAACCAGTGATCATATTAGTGTAACCCCAATAGTAAGCATAAATCAACCAGCAATGGCTCTCAAAAGTAAGTCAATAAGTGAGGATAGCTCAACAATTCAACTAGATAACCAAACATCACCCAACAAGCAATCATATTAATGTAACCCTAATAGTTAGGATAAATCAACCAGCAATGGCTTGTGAGGATAGCTCAACAATTCAACAAAATAACGAATCATTACCCAACCAGCAATCATATTAATGTAACCCATTGGTAAGCATACATCAACCAGTAATGGCTCTCAAACCAAACTCTTCTTCTACAACACATAGCTAAAATGGCAAGGGTATCTATATAGAATCAAGCCTGATTTTAACTTATCAATTCATTGCCCTATCAGCACATGTCACACAAGCAGTAGGAGTAACTGGATCAACAATTGTACTTGATGTATCAATTGAACCCTATTCACATGGAGAAATGGAATCAGTATGACATAAACATCCGGTGTATGACAATGGCAAGTACGCAGTATCAATATGAGCATTAAGTGAGCACACTGTAGAGTTGACAGTAGTTCAGCATTCTCTTAACAGACATTGGGAGGATACTCACAACATGGGCACGACAAGACCAGCAGAGATGGATGGACCACAAGACCAACAGGCCAAGATGAAATAGAAGATGAGGACAGTAAACAGAGGCAGGTATGTAAACTCCCAATGAGTCTCCCGGGAGAAGAGATGGTGAATGGCTTCCTCCCCCGTAACAAAGAGGAGAGTGGCAACTGTGTGACAAAGGAAAGCAAAGAATACAACATATATAGGACAGACAGCAAGGAAACTTTATGTAGAGGGATAACCAAAGTTATTAGCAAAAGAGTGTTTAGGGGAGTTTACTACAGTACATTAGGTCATCCCAAATTCTATAAATGCATTTTCCAATGACTCATAATGTGACACTCACAGAGAGAACAAAATTATTTCATGCTACCGTTTGAAATCCCCACCTTGATATATCTTCTCCTTGATCCTAGATACAGTTGCTTCAAGGTGGTTAATTTTGGCCCAATAGAGGGTTCATGCTGTATCATATATTTTAGTCACAGGGCATGATCAATAAATGATATCAAGTAACTATGACAATGTTCTTCTGTTACCTTTCATCTTGTTGTCTATTTGTACTTAAATAAAATGTCCCTAGGCTATCTATTCAGTCTGAATTCAAGGCATCCTCAAATCGATTTTTTATATATTTTTTTTAAAGAAGTGTCTATTCCTCTTTTACCATGGTAATGTCATTTACTCCTACTTTGTAAAATTCATTCATTCAGCTATATATTTACCTTGATTAAAAGTTTTATTATAGTCGCTATTGGTCTGTGGACATGTGTAGTAGCTTACAGATTTTTCTGTATAAGCTGTTGTATTGGAATCAAGACACTGTGGGCTAAGACCTTTGTTTACAGGCCTGAAGATGAGAAAGAAAGAAAAAAACAAGGAAAAACAAGAATTAATACAAATTGACTTTCTAGGGACCAAAATGATATCTATATTAAACATCCTATCTTCTTCAAGCAAACGGCTAACAAAACAATGAGGAAAGATATCTAGGAACAGAACCAAAACTTTTGGTTCGTGGATATATAAATGCAATTGACATTTATATAATAGCGAAATATTTCATAAATACTGTTACGTGAACCTATAGCAGTACACAAACATTTGATATAAACAATGTCATGGGAATTAACTATAAAACCGAACATCTAACCAAAAAAATGTTTATCAAACTAGCTATGGATAAAAATAATTACATTCTAATCAGAATCAAACACTTCTTTCTCTCCTGTTGTTTGGTTCTTTTGCTCTTTATTTATTGTGAGATGGTTTAGGGAGACTTCACAAGCAATTATTAGTAATGTATTCCTTGTTTCGTTACAGGCTTCCTAAGATTTTGTGTTTACACAATGTCCTTTAAAGAGGTAGTATCCAGCTACAGATCAAATGAAATACTTTCAATTTAAACAGAAGGTAACAAAAAATATTGAAGTCTTTGAATATATTATACTATATATTATATATAATATATTACATAATATATAGATAATAGATCATATAATATTATAATTAAATATATATCATAAAGTATATATAATAAAATATATATCATAAAATATATGTAATGATATAAATATATATAATAAAATGTATAATATTATATATAATATAATATATATAATATATATTTATATATTATCTTTGAATATATAATTTTAAGTATTACTTACGCTTCAGTTTCCCCTCTATAGTAACATGTGTATGGGCTACAGTCAAAGGCAGCAGGTAGGAAAATGGATCCAGTGGTCACCAACACCTAAAGATGAAGAACTAATCAAGTCAAGGTCTTTGAACACTTCATACTACAATGATCTGATTATCAGTTCAGATATCTGTGTTAACAAAATAGAGCAATTACAGACACAAACTTCAGTTGTAATTAACAAATTCAACAAAATGCTTCAAGTTTTGACACAGGTTTCTTATCATATATATTAAAAAGCTCTTCCATTTATATTTTAGTATGGTGTTTATACAGTAGTAAGGTTTTAGGAGTTACAGTACATAATACAAAGTACTACCTCTCATGTGAGTGAAAACTTCAAATACTGTTAGTTTTCAATCAAACAAAGAATTTATTTCAAAATAAACTAACTGGTGTGAGCACCTTAGTGGAACTCTGACCAAACTTAAAGGCAGTTTATTCTTGCTCTGTGTTTGGGCAAAGTTTTAAATCAAGTTGTAGCCCATCGACACAAAAAACACAACAGAGAAGTGCCTCAAATTACTGACATATCTAAAAATGTATCTAAGAAGTGGTACTCACAATAATGACACAGGGTTCGAGTAAACGGAACAGTTTCTGCGTCAACGGACTCTCAAATTTGGCAATGAGGGCTCTTCTGACACGAGCTAGTTTAAGATTGCTAAAGACAAAGAGAGCACCTAGAACGCCTCCAATCATTCCAATGATGACGGTGGGAATAAACATGATAATGTTGACATCGAGACCCTTGCGAACCTACAAGTGGAAGACATACAGTAAACAGGCACTTACTGGTCAGTCTTTGCCTACAACATTTCCTACAGCAGATCCTGTCCACCAATAATCTCTCATATTGACCAACTCAAAGGTTCAACTGTGATCTAAACTTAAGTCTTTAAGGATCTAATCTTTCAAATGTTGTTACATAGCAGAAACAATCCAAAGGAAGTTTAACAAAACTGTAAATGGAGTTTTTGTATAAATTTACAAGTTGTAAGATTTTCAATTCTATTTGCATTCAATTAACATTTGATATCCACAAAAAAAAGAAAGAAGACTCCTTTCTCTCTCTATCACATTAGCGTGATCATCAAGTATGAGGTTCAACAAAGAATGTCTTTTGATATCATTTTAGTAACACGGTTAACATGTACATTAACAACAGCTGACATCATATGACCACTCACCATCTTAGATAGCTTCTTTCTATGGGAATTTGTATACCAATACTTACAAGCCAAACCATCACATACACACACATGTACTGAACATATCAGTCAGCAGGTGACACTTACTTGAAATAATATGTACTTGTCTGCCTTAAATAAACCAAATTGTCCGTCGTATCGAAAGCTGCTGAAGGCAGAGTTGAAAAGATCAGTGGTCACCGTGGATACCATACAGCTGAAAAAGACTTGCCATGACAACTTCATACTCCAAAATGAAGAAACTTCCTCCATGGCAAAAAGGAGGCCCCCCACCGGAGCACCAAATGCTGAGGCGACTCCTGCCGCCGAACCAGCGGAGATGAAATTACGTCTGAAGCAAGCAAAGAAAGAATCTTCACTGCTGACCTTATGTCAAACATTAGCATACTGCATCATTCAAAATATCTAATGTTTGAAAATAATACAGACAGTACAATATGCTGCTTGCATTCCCTTCTACACTGCTTGTAAAGACCAGCAAGACTGAACAGTCAATGCCTGTCAAGTCCAGCAAGACTGAAAAGACGATGGCTGGAAGTCCAGCAAGACTGAACAGTCAAAGCTTGTCAAGTCCAGCAAGATTGAACAGTCAATGCTTGGAAGTCCAGCAAGACTGAACAGTCAAAGTCCAGCAAGATTGAACAGTCAATGCTTGGAAGTCCAGCAAGACTGACCAGTCAATGCCTGAAAGTCCAGCAAGACTGAACAGTCAAAGCTTGTCAAGTCTAGCAAGATTGAACAGTCAATGCTTGGAAGTCCAGCAAGACTGAACAGTCAAAGTCCAGCAAGATTGAACAGTCAATGCTTGTACAGCCCAGCAAGTTTCACTTGGGAATGGACGTGATTTTTAGGATTCATACATACAATTGGATGTGTTGGAGTTTGTTACCTGAGAATGAATAGCAAGAGTTATACATAATTTTCTAACAATAGTCTGATGCAAGCTGCTTACATAGAATCAATTTCAATTTTTTTCTACCAAGCTGGTTACTCAGTTTCACTTTAGAAGAGAAATGCTAAATCATTCTTTAATGAATTTTAATTCTCTTTATTGGCCCCTAGAGCAAGATTAGCCATTCTCAAGATATCATATAACATCTCCCAAATGGAACAGTACAATATAAACAAACAATGCACTGTGCCTCATTGTAATTCATTGTTAGAAGATACAATAAAACAGTATTGTAAGGGTATGGCCATGAATGAACCTTTAATGATTTCATATACTGACCTGTCCTCTGGATTCCGAAACCTCTCAAAGAATGGAAGTGAGAATCCCAAGGTAACAGACTTAAACTGGCTCAATCCTGCTCCAACCAAGGACCTGAGATGGAAGTAAAGAATTCAAATATTTAAATCACATACAGTTACCTTTAAGCAGCTCATCTTGATAATTCTTCCTGTATACTTAACTATGCAATACTAAAACTTCACAAGAATGTTATTCATGAGCTAGTGCAGTCATGTCTATATAGGGAACACATTGACAGTTTCATTTTTTGCAATTGATATATATATATATGAAAGCATCTGGGTGGCAAAATGTTGAGAATTAAATTAATGTCTCGCTCATTATCTTTCACTGAGTTTGATAAACTGCTATCTCTTTTGATATAGATAAATAGATACTCCATAAGATTTAGTCAAATTGCCACCGAGATGCAAAATGCTGATTTAACTCTCTCTTACTGAATTCATGAAATCTCACAAATAGCTGATAGCTGATTGACCCACAATCCATAAAAAGGAATTTAAATTACAATATCTGTTGAAGAGTTGTGGTACTTTGATCTAGTGCTTTCCTGATAATAAGTCAGAGAATGGAATGAGCCCAATTACTAGTGACTGATACAAAACTCATAATAAGTCTAATTTGTCTGAGCACCCGATCATTGATAACAATAAGAGTGAAATTTTTAAATATAAAGATACTGCGATGTGTAACTTTTAAGTTCTTTGCTTGGTCACCTTCACCAACTTTACAAACTGGTTATTGAACATGATAATGTTCACAATAACTCTTCTTTATTAAAAACTGATGTTGATCATGTTCTAAGGAAATATCAGTTTCATATCATCAAGTAGAATATAATCAAACTGGTTATCTACCCAAGTCGACTTATTATAATGCAAACAGAGTTCTATGGCATAGCAAGTTAATTATTAATGGAACGAACTAGACTATGGAAATGTTTCACTTAATAATTGTAGAATTCAAGTATTTTGTTTCTGGTTTTTGAAACAAGGATATTCCCGTTTGAAGAATGGGGCTGAGTTGGTAATGTAAAAGATTCTTGTAATTTATTACCTAAGTTAAGTGTTAAGTGACATGCATGGCTGGTTATAATGATAAATCAATCATGCATTTCATTGACATTCTCCTTTGCTCCAGCATGAGAGCAATGAGCTATTACATTAATACAGAACTTTTTTAGTTCCTTTTTTTCTTTATGGATCTTGATTTGTATGAGTAGACCTTATGTATCTCTGTCCATCTAAGGGCTTTGAAATTAATTCTACCTCTTCAAATAGATAGTTCAACAGTCCTAACAATAAACAAGATTGAATTGTATTACTTACCCCATGTGAATCATAGGTCCCTCTGGACCAACTGGCAATCCACTGCTTACAGCACAGGCACAAGAAAAGAACTTGACAACCAGGGTCTTGATGTTGAATATATGTCGAACCAAAGCACCGTTAAGATACCCTATCAACTCTGGAAGACCCGATCCAGCAGCAGATGGGCGGAAAAACTGCAATGAGGGAGGATGAAGAGGCGCATAATACTTTAATTTCATCCTTTGATGGTACAAGACTTCTGATAGACAGAGTACTATGAAAACAGTGGAGTGTTAGCTCAGTGGTTAACACCAGTGCCTTTCAATCATAAGGTCCCAGTTCGAATCACTCCAAGATTAATGTGTTGTCCAGTTACAGAGTTGTTGACAATTCATAATGATGGACGTTAAATATGAATCTAAGAGACTGACTTCGGTCAGCTTTGTGGCTTTGATAAGCCAAATCGATGGCTTCTTCGCGAGTTCCTGCTTGCAGGAGGATCTAAAATACATACATACATACAAACATACATACAACATGGTGCACGGTAAAGAGTGTGTAATATTTGTGAGGATACGGTTGAGGTTAGGCAAAGGACACTTCTGGATTTATATACCTCATGTGTGACCCATTGCACATAGGTGTTATAGTATGTAACCCTGACATTAAAATTGCACGTGAGGCATTTATAACCGTTGACACGGTGCAACTGTCTACACTATATCAAATCGAACACAAAGCTCTGAGCTCAAGAAAGAGCTTCATATCCAGTAGTTATTTTATTGTAACTAGCTCCATATCCAGACAACACTCAGAGATCACATGACTCCTGGCAGAGAAGATTAAGTGAATACCTCGGCTAAAATCAAAGCTTAAGAGCAAACGCTCTCCAAATCAATGACGGCCTTGGTTCAAGCGTGACCACTGGTTTTACATCATTAGAGCATATCAGTAGATCTACCTGGATCTGAAGTACATTCTGAAGAGAGAGAGTGTAAACAGGTCACCTTTAACCTACAGGTTTGTATGTACTATATAGTCCAAGGTCATCTTGGTGACATATTGTAAACACTTACCACAACCATACTGCTTCCAATAAGTACTAGAGCCAGACTAAATCCTGTCACAAACACCCATGCCACTGCCATCCTGTCTTCCTGTCCAATGAAAATCAACAATTTATTGAATGCACACACATACGTATATACTTAAAATTTCAATAGAATATTTATAGTACTATAACATTTTGGAGGCGCATTCTGTGAATATTTTGTGAGTTAAAATCCAGAGGATGATAGCCTCTTCTGAGTTTGTCAGATAATTAGGTGAAGGCAACCCCTTTTCCACAACAGTTACGGCAAAACCAAAGGCGCAATAAATAAATTTTGTAATCAAGTTTTGCTTAGCAGTCCATCAGCAAAGAGTATTGACCAATAGAACCTGGATTTTATCAAGCAAAAAATAAGTATTATTGACTGATGGACCTGGTTTACCAGTGATCAACCCACATTTTTGGCTGATAAACTGGGAGTAGCAACCAATAAACCAAGTACGTTTATAAACCAGCATTCACACTGTGAACAGGTGAAATAGATGAAAGATCTTTTCACCTTCATCTCACTTTCTTTTTGCCATTTCCAACAATCAACCAGGTATTTCAACCAATATACACCATGAGCATCAGCCAATATGTACAGGATTTCAATGATAAACTTGGTGAATCAGTTTATGACTTTTATTGGGCTATAACACACAGTGCTTGCATTTGTTGTGCTTGGTCCCATGTGGAAGTCAGATGAAACTATACCTCTTACACAGCTGATTAAGTTGTGCTTGGTCCCATGTGAAGTCAGATGAAACTATACCTATTACACAGCTGATTGTGTGCTGCTTGGTCCCATGTGAAGTCAGATGAAACTATACCTCTCACACAACTGATTGTGTTGTGCTTGGTGCCATGTGAAGTCAGATGAAACTATACCTATCACACAGCTTATTGTGTGGTGCTTGGTCCCATGTGAAGTCAGAAGAAACTATACCTATTACACAGCTGATTGTGTGGTGCTTGGTGCCATTTGACGTCAGATGAAACTATACCTATTGCACAGCTGATTGTGTGGTGCTTGGTCCCATGTGAAGTCAGATGAAACTATACCTATTGCACAGCTGATTGTGTGCTGCTTGGTGCCATGTGAAGTCAGATGAAACTATACCTATCACACAGCTGATTGTGTGGTGCTTGGTCCCATGTGAAGTCAGAAGAAACTATACCTCTCACACAGCTGATTGTATGGTGCTTGGTGCCATTTGATGTCAGATGAAACTATACCTTTTACACAGCTGGTTGTGTGGTGATTGGTGCCATGTGAAGTCAGATGAAACTATACCTATCACACAGCTTATTGTGTGGTGCTTTGTCCTATGTGAAGTCAGATGAAACTATACCTATTACACAGCTGATTATGTTGTGCTTGGTCCCATGTGAAGTCAGATGAAACCAACCTATAACACAGCTGATTGTGTTGTGCTTGGTGCCATGTGAAGTCAGATGAAACTATACCTATTACACAGCTGATTGTGTTGTGCTTGGTCCCATGTGAAGTCAGATGAAACTATACCTCTCACACAGCTGATTGTGTGGTGCTTGGTCCTTCGTGACGTCAGATGAAACTATACCTCTCACACAGCTGATTGTGTGGTGCTTGGTCCTTCGTGACGTCAGATGAAACTATACCTATTACATAGCAGATTGTGTTGTATACATACATCTATGAGCTTCTGTGCCAGTTCCCATTTGAATTCTGAGATGAGATCAATCAGTTGATGGAGAAGGAAACCAATGAAACCAATCGCAAAACCAATGAAGCCCATCATCATCCATCGATCCCAGTCCAACCTGAAAGGGAAAGACAATTTAATACTGCAGCATAGATTGAAACATATATATGCATACCGATGCAATTTGAAACTGGGCATGTTTCATTCTTCCTTGTGTAGGTGTCAAATATATCTATCTGATCAATCAATATCAATATCTATCAATCATATCAATCATATCTATCTGAACTGAATGATTCATGGAAGATATCACCTGATGAAGAGCTCCATGTCTTACAGTAGCTTCATATCATTTCTAGATGAATCCAATGCTGTCATATTACCAGGGTTGGCTGATTAATACCACGGTGATTTACATCGCGATTTAAGTTAAGTATTTTTTTTTTTAAATCACTGATTCAAATCACTTTTCCTTCTTTTTTCATGTTTTTAACTTTCTATTCAATTTTTTGGGGGATTTCACTACTGTAAGTTACTGTAATGTAAATTAAAGGCTCCAAGGGTGTTTCCAACTAAAGTTATAAAATAAAAACAAAGCTTAAAATGTGTTTGTTTTAAAAGTTTAAATACTGTAAGACCCAGACTTGAGTGTGTGGATGTACCCCAGGGAATAAGGCATAAAGGACATGTATAAAACCATTGTCAACGTTACCACTAAAACGTAAACACTGAAATGCAAACTTGAAGGTGTATTGTACAGTCAATAATAGACTTTAAAGTTTAACAGTCCTTCTTCATGTTCAAGGCTTTAAATAAGAACACAAGCTGAGCAGCTTATGAGTTCCAAGGCGGTTTCTCAGCTTAGAGTGGCCCAGACCATATGGTGGTTCAATTTTCTGAAGAATAGCCTGTACCTAAATGTACACTGTATGAGATACATCCAAGTGGCAGGTATGCGCATGTGTATCAGTGAGGTCAATATTTTTGTATGGAGAGCAAGATTCAATTTAAAGTGAACAGGAAGTCAAGCAGACATCCTATTGTTATGTAAGTAGTTGATTCTGTTTTGTAACAAGATAGTGAAAATAGTATTCAACAAGAAGAATGTACTTGTTGTATACTCTAGAACATCTAGTGGGTGGGCTACATATACAGTATTTAAACAAAAGTGTAATAAAAATATGGAAAATCATAAGATATTTTCTTTCTCCAAATTGCATAATGCATCCTGTGGGCTCCTACCATTCATGGTAATAATTTAGAGACTCATAACTGCCTCAAAATTTAAATTACCTTGACACTTGCATTTTTTTTCATCAAAGACATATGAAAAATTTAAAAAATCCAATTGATAAAAATAAAAAAAACATTTTTTTGGGGGGGAAAAAATATATAAAAAATCGTCAACCCTGCATATTAGACACCAGACTTTGCACGTACTTATACATCTGAATTCATGAACTAGGAGAGACGGTAACAGGTTTGAGATTAACACACTTGTTCAATATTGTTCAATTTGAACACATAAAAATGCAGCCTTTCTCTTAATGAAGTGGACCTAAATTCACACTTCTCTTACAATTGTTGATCCTCATGTTATGTTCTGTTTAAATGTTATGTTTAAATGTTATGTTATGTTACATGTTAAGTGTGTGATACAGGACAATCAACGCAAGCTGCCTACCATTAAAACTCATACATGAAGTTGATGATCTGTATGTGACTTTATTAGTTTAATTAGAAATCAAACCTTGAACTAATCTCACACCCCATCTTTATGAATTTTTAGCATACCTTGCTGGTTGCTGTCTCAACCAATTTCTGTAGACATGGCTATGAGGTGGAAGATAGTCGACACTCTCATAAGATGCAAGCACCTCCTTCTCCTGTTCAGTATATGAATGATTTACGTATCTGCTCTCAAAGTCCCTCCCTCGTGCGAAGAATCCGCTTCTGTCATCTGTGGGATGTACCTCTGTGTGGTCATCGTACATACTCCTGGTAGTCTTCTTGGTATGTCTCAAACTCATCCTGATTGGTCCCCGGCCAACTTCTTGTATTTCATAAAATGCTTTGAGGCAAATTACTGTATATTGTCTGCTGTGTTAGGGCCTCACCATTTAGAGATGCATGATATTTCTGAGCAGCAATTTTCATATTCTGGAAACTGGAAGGAAGAAGGAAACATTTTGCTTTCATACAGTTAGCACACTGAGACACAACATTTTGCTTTAATACAGTATAAAGCACACTCACAACAGTTTAGCTAAACTGACCCCTCTTTGTTCGTTTGTTCTAACTTTGCTTCGTAAGGATAGGGTCTTCACTTAAATGTGAACTTCAAAGGTAGAGCACTTACCAGAACAATGCATATCACCTAATTAATAGAAGCAAATTAAATAGTGTATTAGCTCCAAAGAGGAACGACCACTAATTTAGTGCAAACTGTAACATGAACAAATGATAATAATGGAATGAAATACAGTACCATATATAACTCCCTGACATGTGGGAATGGCCTAACCCGAATAACCTAGTGGCTACTGCATGAAGTCAATGAAAAATTAAACACAATTACCAAAAGTTACAATTTACTTACAAAGTCCCTTATCAAGTAGTCCCAGTATATATCTACATACACATGTTGTACACACCACCTCCTTTCCTGAGCAGCTACTTGTAGCTAAATATTACAAACATTCCTAGCTAATTGTTTACACTGATAGTGATAAGGTAAGGGACTTTGTCACAAGTGATCTAGATGAGAATTGAAGGCCTGGATGAGATTATTTATTAAAAAAAACAAAAAACATTTAATCCAGAAGAGTTACCAGGAGTCTGGAGACACAAAAAATAAAGGTCTGGATGGGAAAGAAATGCTTAATCTGCTAATTATTGGAAATTAGGACTTCATGATTACAAGAAGTGAAAGATAATTTTAAGGGCTTCAAATTATTCAAATCACACAAGTCTTAAGAGTCCAAGAAAAAACTTTCAGAGAAGCTTTGGTTAATCTTCAATTTTATTTTATTTGATAGTATACAGAAATGCTATTTACCATACAATGTGTGAAAAGTTGTCCTTTTTTGGTCTACGCATGGGGTTCTAAAGAGAAAAACTAGATTATGAATGTATGCTGTCTTTATACACTACAACCTACATAAATTTTGTTCTAAGAATACATATATGAAAGTCCCCCCCCCCTCCTCCCCCACCCCATTCAAGTGTTTGTAGAGCTAAAGGGAACTAAACTTGCATTATTTGAGCAATAGCTACTGTACACTATATGTTCTCAATATTAAAATATAAAAAAAAATCAATTTTCTACTTCACATTTCAGTCAAAAGAACAAATACACTTTCGTTGTCAACAAACCATTTGGGGGTTGCATATTTTTGGGAGTGGGGGTTCAACAACAAAGCCAGTCTATTTCGTAGTGTTTGTGCTAGACATACACCAAACACAATATTTTCAAGCACAGTTAAGGTTTTCAAGCAACGATCCACAAAGACAATCACCAGAAACCACATTCATATACTGACGACTACCATAACGGATGTTAATTGGAGTTGTTATTACTAATTACTCTCTTCCTTTCCTTTTTTTTTAGCTTTTGTTGCTGTGGGAGTTTCGTTGACCAGTTTTCACAACTTCCGAGTATTTCTGAAAATATTACAATCGATGACCCAAAGTTAACTCCTAGTGTTTCTTTCCTCAATAGAAGGTTAGTTGGCAAGTAGCAGTGAATTTGAATAACTCCTCAACACTTCCATCAACTGTTGCAGACTATTGCCTAGAATCAAATAATTGTATGTATGTATTTTAGATCCTCCTGCAAGCAGGAACTCGCGAAGAAGCCATCATTGGCTTATCTAATCCCCAAGCTGACCGAAGTCAGTCTCTTAGATTCATATTTTTTCTCTGTAACTGGACAACATACATTAATCTTGGAGTGACTTGAACTCGGGACCTTATGATTGAAAGGCACCAGCGATAACCACTGAGCTAACAAAGTATCTATTGTCTGCTTGTGGTGACAACAGAAAATAATGGTGCTGCAATCACCCTGTACAATATCAATTTTAACTAGTACTGCTGTAAAATGCTATTGTGACAAATATGACCATTATCATGAATTAATGTAGATATCATACACATATATTAGCTCCTTTTGCTTGAATACTTATGAAACAAATCTAAATAAGACAAACTTGTTAGTAAACTGTTTATCCACTAAAGAGCCTGTGTAAGAGAATGTGTAAAAATAAGAGGGCCTGATGTTTCGATCCTACAGTAGCAGGATCTTCTTCAGAGGTTGAATTCAGCCTCTGAAGAATATCCTGCTAGGATCGAAACGTCAGGCCCTCTTACTTTTATGAAACAAATCTGCAATTGAAAACCATTTAATCACACTGAAAACTGTGAAGAAAGATATATTCTTGACTATATTCCTTGGCTTCTACTAAGTTAGTTGTTTTTGTTAAGACTGTATTGCCAAGGTAATTAATTACTGACATGTTTTGGCTTGTCACACCGTAGCAGGTCATTATACTATTTTTTTATATTTATTCTGTATTAATTGATGAACATTGCTGTTTTGTAATGCTAGTAAACACAAGAGGTATTCAAAAGCCTGTCTATTGGTATGCTTAGACTTTTCTACATGAAATCAGTAAGATTATATGGCAGTTACTATACCAACATTTCTTACCTTTTTGGCGACAAAATCATGATTCAGGGTGGAAATTGAAGTGGCATACACCACTTTGATACAATGAGTTAATAGTAACTTTTTTAACCTAACTCAGTAACAAGTTTCTCCTATTCTGCTAAGTAGGCACAACTTTTTGCATAAGTAGGGCTCACTTTGTGGAATTGGTACTGCTGCTATAGCCTATACTAGTATAGTAGAGTGGCATAGTATAGGCTGAGATAGTAGTACTAGTATTAGCTTCAAGTTCTAGTTGACTACAAACTAAACAGTACAGTAGGTACTGTTGTTTTGATTGGACTAGCAGAGTACATAGCTTAGTCTTTGCCATATGTGTTAGGCCTGACCTAGGCTAACTACAGTAACTTAAAACTACCCTATGCCGACCATACTTAGATTTAGAAAGTTAGATGATACAGTCAAAAACGGGACCATTTTATAATGACACTTTTCTGAATTTGTTAGTCCATGAGACATCATTTGTCCCGTATTGTAGTTTTAACTTACCTTAAAGAGGTTATGAAATGAAAAAAAAATTCTTTATCATCGTATTCTGTACACTCGTAGCTTTCTAATGATACCCAATTTGTGTCAAACGAAGCTTGCATTCTCGAGGAATAAACGATCAAAAATTCGAGGGTAATAAAAACTTTCTAAAAATTGTTGTATTTACGGTAACGCGGCGTGACGTCAGTCGAGGAACTCAGCTCACTTCCGAGACGCTATGTTTACATTCTTAAACGTCTGAGAACACACACCATTACACTGTTGCAGTGCTCCGTAGTAATTGAGATTTGGTGTTTGGAGTTTGTTTTTACGTAAATTTATCTCGTAAATGTTAAAAATGCCGAGCCGATATGTGGTATCAGGTTGCTCCACCACAAGTTAAGACGGATTTCTACTGCAAGCTTTTCCAAAAGATGACAAAATCGAAGAATTTGAACACGACTCGCTCAAAACACTACACATACACAACGTTACGAGTGCCTGTAGGCCTATACTGTTGCCAAATTACTTGTTATGACCATAGCCTAGGCCTCCTTGATACAGCAAATGACGATTTTTTTTATGGTTACCTAATATTTCGCACAAATTTTAAAGCCAGTTGGTTTAAGAACAATCAATACTAGATCTGCAAGTTTTCTTTTCTGGTAAAACTGGCGTTGTGTTGTGATTTTACGTAACAGTTGGATGATACAATTACACTGGCTAGCCTGTTATACAACGTCTATTAGTTAGGTCTAGACCCATGTTACCACTACTAGTACTATAGGGTTGCAATGTACAGAATGTCACATTTTCCTTGCACTGTAAGACACAAAATTCTAGAAGCTTCGCTACGAGGTTAAGTAGCAGGATCATCGACATTCGAGATAATTTAAATCATATGATGGTCTTAATAACGGTGGTTTTGTTTATGCTCAACCGACCAGTTTCGGTTCAGGGTCGTCCAACCGTTCTGCTCGGGGACTTTGATCGGCAGCGACGCGTCTCGGCCACCTGATCGTTTTACAATTCTTCTGCAAGGGGCTCAATTGATAGGGAAAAACACCGATATTATCTTCATCACCCTCGAAAACTATTTCCTCCTCTTCTTCCTCAAGAAAATAATTTTCGTCAAAGCTTACGAATGTCCTGAGAGATTTCCTCTGAATCGGAAGATTCGGGAGAGACATTTTCAATTGATGAGAAGAGTGTTGTGGTTACATGTAGTAAACTGTGTAACGCCGTATCGGTAAATAGCGGGGAGTCGGCTTTGGCTGAAATGGTTCCTTTGATGACGTCAGATGAACTGCGGTGGGCAGCTTTGCTTTTTTTTACGAGTGGCAGCTCGAGAGGTCTCTGGGGAATACTTTGACAGCGAATTTCTGGCGTTTGAAGCCGTATTTACGGAAAGTTGTGCATGGATGGTGTTGTAGTAATGTAGATAAACCATTCTAAGACATGAAAATTTTTCATTTCATAACCTCGAAAACAGCTCATCTGGGGGACCTCAGCGATTTGCAGCACACTGATATGTACTGTGTATCCCTACAGTAGGTCGAAAACAATATACCCAAACTTTGGATACGCTGTAATGCAATGTTGGCCTAACTTAGTTGAGTTTTGAGTTTCGTGCGTTCGTCAATCCGTCATTGGGAGATCGTTCACTGAACTAATCTAGTAAAGTCAGGGCGCGTTATTCAAGTGACATCATTTTGAAAACATGTACTATACAAATACACATACAGTATGAAATGTCCTATACACTGTTTGATCAATTATAGTGGAATCTTCACCAGGGGCGTATCCAGGATTTTCCAATAGGGGGGGCGCCAGGCATGAATGATCTCCGTCCTGGGGGATGGGTCTAAGGGGAGGGGTGTACAATTTTTGCTTTCAAAGAAGGGCTGAAATGCAAAATGGTGTCATATGCATTGGCGGCGATCCGTACTTCCGAGTGGGGGGGGGGGGATATGACCTTGTTGACTATCTAAGCGTAGTGCCACCATGAGTTCGCGCGAAGCGTGCAAGAAAATTTTCGGATTAACAAACCCTCTAGATGGCCGGAAACTGCACTTCCCGAGGTTTCCAAGCGGCATATACCCAACTTTAAAATAGGGATGTCATGTCCGAAATATCTCATAATCAGGATCCAAAATACTTTTTTTTTAAATTTCGGGTGTTATTTTGGGAAAATTGCCCCTGTCAATCTTGTTTCAGGCGCAACGTTAGAATGTTCGAGAGCTCTGTTATATTATTCGATGAAGAAAATGGCCTCATGCACGCTATAATAGGCCTATACACATGCAATACACAATTACACATAGTTACATTCCTAGGTACCGATTGCTAGGGCATCCAGGTGAAACGTGTATTAAGCATTACCCTGGTTACATGAGATTCTCAGCTGTTCGAGGGAACATGTACGTGTGTAGGCCTACTATAGGGCCTATATGAATACTATGAGGGTGCATATATGTACTATATCAATACCGTGGGCGCAATAATACCTTTTGTTGTTATAGGGCCAATGAAGCCTACAGTCAACTATTTTTGCTTTATAAAGACGCTTTATTTGAAAAGATCGCACTGCGTTTATGGTAGGCGAGAAATGAAGCTAAAAAAGAGCCGTACATTAACGAAGATGCATAAATGTAGGCATGAAAATATTCTTATCCCTGGCATTTGGTGGGGGGGGGGGATATGGTGCATTACATCCCCTCCACCCATTTTCATGGGGGGTATATCCCCCCTCCACCCAGGATCGCCGCCCATGGCCATATGTGATCCATTTTTCGACCTTAATAATAAGCAACATTTCCAGTAAATATGGACACAAAATGCACAATTTAGTATGGCTGGCATGTCATTTAGTGTTTATAGTGATAATACAAACACAATTACCATCTATGTTTCTAAAACTATTATGCCGCCGAACTTCGCCAGAACCTTTTTTGGCAAACAAAAAATAAAGCATACGGGAGGGGGGGGGGTTGAGCGATCACAGACATCTCACATAAAGGTCGTCATCAATTTTTTTTTTTTTTTTTTGCTAAACTTTTTTTTTTTTGGTGACGGCCAATGGGGGGGCGCGCGCCTGTTGCGCCCCCCCCCCCTGGATACGCCCCTGTTCACGATTCATCAAAATTCTGGAGATAGTGTTCTGACTAGATAGTACGTCACTATGATATCTCTCCTCTCTAATGTTGATTGAATATTCTCTAATGTTCTGCCTGTACAGTGAGTCATATAGTGTATAGTAAAGGCTTCATAATTGCGCACCCCCGTAATTGACGCACCTTCAATTATTACTAGCAATGATACAGCAGGCCACCTAAACTTTTTGCAGTCAAGCAGAATTACATATTTTATGAGCTTGAATCCACTTTAGCTATTTGCTGACCAAATTGTTGTATATTTTAAGCTTTTAACACCCTCCCCCCAGTTTTGCACGTTTTTTGGACATTTGGAAATCTTACTCCCTAAAAATAACCAAAATTACCTCAATATAATACCACTTCTCTCTGGGACCTGACCTGTCTGAGCTTAGAGGTTCAGAGCATAGCAAAGAGCATCCAAAGTCAATGGATTTATCCTTAGGCCTACACTACGGTTAGTTAATCGACGAATGTGTCAATTTAGGGGTATGAGAGAACTTGACACAGCAGACATTTTGTGGCCAAATTCAGCTCAATTGTACGGTGCATAAGCACAGAACCTTAAATATTTTGAGATCATAACATTTCTGAGGAACTACACATATGAAAAACACATACAGTCGAGTGATTTGGAGTTTTCCTTGATAGACATCGTTGATCAAATCCTTAAGTGCGTCAATTATGAGCCCACCATGCTACCCTTTAGCAATATATACACTCTGTCGTTGTAGATATATAATATGATATGGCATCGAAAGTTATCTTGAAGTGGGGGGCCTAAAAATGTACATGTCCATGGTGAGGGAGACGGGAACTTACAAAAACGAGAGTCAGATTTGTGGGAAAAATCACAGTATGATGGCGATGCAAACTGGCGCGAAGGTATCGCGGCGCTGAACCTAGGAGACTTCCTGAGGGGGCCTTGTGGTGGTCAAGGGTCAAGTCACTTGAAGCTTTACGGTTTGCTATAGTCCAACTTTTGACGAAGGTGTATCAGCTTCAAATCGGCACAAGTTTAGATGTGAATATAATGTAAATTAAACATATAGCCTACCGAAGATCGTAATTAATGGTTGAAGTTGAACACAGACAACCTGAACGTTATTTTTCTCTGAGAAATGCAGCATACAGACTTTATGATCATTCAAACAGTCAATGAAATTTGCAATTTGTCAAGAAGTACATGTTTATGAACACATACCATAAAAATTGATTAGAAATTATTATCAATTTCTATGACACATACAAATCTATATGATCAATAGCGCACTGTAATCTACTCTACTTCAATTAACATCTGGACGATTTATTTTCAGTCAAAACAAAGGAACGGTGAAAATTGGGCAATATGTTGATCATTTTTCGGGCACCTACTGAATGAAGAATAATTTGCAGTGTGTTTTCCCCTTTTTTTGGTGAAAATTGGGGCAATGTGCCGATAATTTTTCGGGCACCTACTGAATGAAGAATAATTTGCAGTGTGTTTTTCCCCTTTTTTTGGTGAAAATTGGGGCAATGTGCCGATAATTTTTCGGGCACCTACTGAATGAAGAATAATTTGCAGTGTGTTTTTCCCTTTTTTTTTGGTGAAAATTGGGGCAATGTGCCGATAATTTTTCGGGCACCTACTGAATGAAGAATAATTTGCAGTGTGTTTTTCCCCTTTTTTTTGGTGAAAATTGGGGCAATGTGCCGATAATTTTTCGGGCACCTACTGAATGAAGAATAATTTGCAATGTGTTTTGCAATGGTTAAACTTATTTCATTATTATCATTATTGTTGTAACGACTTCCCCAATAATTATAACCAATATGGAATGGTTATAACATGGAAAATGATTGAATGACTTTGGCATGCGATGTAAGAAACGATGAATGGCTATATGATATGCACATTAAGTGGTCGAATGCGCGCGGAGCGCGCGAAAAATGTTGGTTATATTTTTCGGGCAAGTCGATCGTTACAGCCCCCCCCCCCCATCAAATTAGGCTCCTACGCCTATGGGCAGGGGCACTCTCAGTGAAATTGAACTGTATAAGCTATGTACTTAGTTTATAGGAGTCCTGCAAGGAACTCGCGAAGAAGCCTCATTGGCTTATCAAGGCCGCAAGCTGACCGAAGTCAGTCTCTAATTACATTCATATTTAACGTCCATGATTATGAATTGTCAATTGTCAACCAGGCGCGTAGCGAAGGGGGTGGCGAAGGGGGCGACCCCCCCCCCCCCCTTGAGCAAATTGTTTTTGTATGTTCGGATATCGCTAGTAATTTAAAAATAGAAAATGCTTAGATGCAACTTACAAGGCCTGGGAAGTGCCATTTCCAGCGATCTGGGAGGCATTTTCGGTCAATTTTTTTTGTACGCTTCCCGCCAACTTATGGTGGTGCTACACTTAGATAGTATCCAGTGCCGAATCTACGGCTCTAATAGTTTGCTTACGGGTTCGCCCTTCCTTGGCAAATTCCTCGCTACGCGCCTGTTGTCAACAACTCTGTACTGGACGACATACATTAATCTTGTAGTGACTCGAACCGGGGACCTTATGACTGGAAGGCACCGGCGGTAACCACTGAGCTTAATACACGGAAGTATACCACTGTATACGCGGTAGTATTAACAGTTAAGAAACATCAAATGGACAATCCGTGGGAGATTTAACGGTTTTGTTGGTAAACCTATATCTAATAACACGAAGCTCACAGTTTTTAGGCCATCTATTGTAAATAAAACGTTTTCTGGTGGGTCCAATATACGTTGGATGAGGTTGCATACTTATAAAAGTTTAACTCGTGGCGCTGCACAAAATTTGAAGCAAAATTCAGGTTTTCTATTCAGTATCCTGAATCACGTACAACAATATCACAGAAGAACGTTTTATGTATTTGAATGACAAAGGCCTAAATAAAGTAAACCGCTCATTTGCGATGTCATCATCAGTGGGCGGCGATCCTGGGGGGGGGGGGGTGGGGGAGATCCCCCATGAAAATGGGTGGAGGGGATGTAATACACCATATCCCCCCCCCCCACCAAATGCCAGGGATAAGAATATTTTCATGCCTACATTTATGCATCATCGTGAATGTACGGCTCTTTTTTAGCTTCATTTCTCGCCTACCATAAACGCAGTGCTATCTTTTCAAATAAAGCGTCTTTATAAAGCAAGAATAGTTGACTGTATATAGGCTTCATTGGCCCTATAACAACAAAAGGTATTATTGCGCCCACGGTATTGATATAATACATATATGCACCCTCATAGTATTCATATAGGCCCTATAGTCGGCCTACACACGTACATGTACCCTCGAACTAAAACCTAAAACTTATAATATGGTATTTTGTCTGGCAATCTGAAATGTAGCTGTAATGCAGAAATAATTATTCCCAGACGTATGCTGTTGTCAGTGAATAGTCGTAGTGAATACCTAACATAGCATTACTATGCACCTAAGACACACTACACAGATATTTTCAATGGGCAGGTTCAAACTCTGAACTCTATAGACCCCAGACGCAAAGTGAGATGTTTTCAGGCAGGCGGGTCAAAACCCTACTTCCAGGACTGTCATTTAATGTCCCCATCCAACCAACATGTGTACAGCTGTCCACTTGCAGAGATTGCAAACACTTTCCTCCTCTGGCAAATGACAACGGAACTCGGGGATGGAGACTTAGCCTCTCCTATATTAATTTATTAGTTTTCATAGAGAAAGGAGTGGAGGGAAGTTTGGTATCAGATGTTGATACCGAAGTTTGAACCAGGGACCTCCAATTGTCACATTAGCCTACATTTGCTAGGTCTTCGCGTTATTCCCTAAGTTCAACTCATCAGGTTTTCCCTAGCTAAAAAGCAAACGGAATGTAACTATGTGTAATTGTGTATTGCATGTGTATAGGCCTATAATAGCCTGCATGAGGCTATTTTCTTCATCGAATAATATAAAAGAGCTCTCGAACATTCTAACGTAGCGCCTGAAACAAGATTGACAGGGGCAATTTTCCCAAAATAACACCCGAAATTAAAAAAAAAAGTATTTTGGATCCTGATTATGAGATATTTCGGACATGATATCCCTATTAAAGTTGGGTATATGCCGCTTGGAAACCTCGGGAAGTGCCGTTTCCGGCCATCTAGAGGGTTTGTAAAATCCCAAAATTTGCTTGTACGCTTCGCGCCAACCTATGGTGGCGCTACGCTTAGATAGTCAACAAGGTCATATCCCCCCACCCCCTTCGGAAGTACGGATCGCCGCCCATGGTCATCATCGCACATATCATCTGCCTGACCTTATTATGATACATAACAAAATAAAATGAAAACCGTACTCTGGTGTAATAACCAAGATTTACGTCAATGGGTACCGTAACTCATAAAACAAACCTATTTATAAAACGAGGGGGCTATATGCGTAAACTAATCGTGACCGTGATAGCACCAATACCGGTCACACAACATATAACAATATAATAATAGTATAATAATAATCAACAGTTATTTTTACGACGCTTAAGCGACCACAAATGTAGATTACAACTTACACGTCGGGTGGCTTCGAATTCCACCTTTTAACTCAAATTTGGAGTATTTTCAGTTTTGAAACTCATTTCAGATGGCCCAACCGTAGATTGCTCTTGGATGAAAAAACCCACCTTACTATGACCCGGCCGGCGGGGTATCGAACCCGGAACCTCCCGATTGCTAAGCCCCGTTGCTTTAAATGACACCGCCTTTATTCACTCGGCAACAGAGCCGGTATGGTGATCGACTCCAAGTTTGCACGGTATATTTTCCTACCGGTAGGTTGTATTCTTCATATTAAATCCATAATAGCGTTACTTTATGTAAGGTTGGAATAGATATACCAATGCAACGTAATATATGATACACGATAGCACTACTGGCCCTTTTAGTCTGAGCCAAAGTTGAATATATATATATTACTGGCAAACTTGATTTCGAAGGATATGGTACATATGTATATAATTATACAAACTTGGCTCTTTGAATGTCAAGTACACTTCCTTGACTGAAATGGCGGAACCCGGCGGACTTTAGTATACGCTATTCTCCCTTTCCAGCGGCAAACCCAGATAATTTTATTTATTACAATTGTCCACAAACTTGTATGGGCCTACAACCCAGGATCTTCTTTTGAGGACTGAGCCTGAACGACCTACCACGGTCCCCCGCTCTTCTCGATTGATTTTCCGGAAAACATAAGAATTAGCTTGGTCTATGGACTTGAGGCCTGTTATCTTAATCTGTTCATCTGTCTCAGTCGATAAGCTCTGAAAACTGTAGAGAGAAGTTTCGACGTCTGGAAATATATCGCGACCCACCGACATTTTCGTTGCGACTCACTTTAGGACCGAGCCCCACTGATAATTTACGAATCGTCAATTTACTGCTAGTGTTATATTTCCGCGGTGAACAATTTCAATCACATTACATATTATCACTGATGTATCTCAGAGTCTATAATAGGGATACAGAGGAAAACAGTGGCGTGCATAAGATTTCAAGATGGGTGAGAGGATTCAAATAGCTCCCCCCACACCCTCCGTATCGGAATAAGGTAGGGAAGGGCGGAGAGCGGGGAGGGTACACCCGTAGTAATGGTCCAATTCTTCCAGGGTGGATAAAAAAATACCCCGACAGGACAATTTCCCTGACTGATGATCGGAGGTGTGGGGGGGTTGCTCACACCACTGGCAAAAAACGCACGGAATCTGCAGCTTTGTTGCGTGTCATAAACCAACGAAATTATGCCATCAAGAAAGTTTCATGTATTATGCTAACTGCCTTTTGACAATGATGATGAATTGATGATGCAATCGGACAACTTACATGTATTGCTCAACTCGATACATAACGTACTGAATAGACAGGCATACACGTGCTTTGGTGTTCTCAGCATAGGCGTAGGAGGCGGGGGGGGGGGGGTTGGGGAGGGGGCGCTGCAGCCCCACCCCCAATCTTTTTGTGAAAATTCGGACAATACGCTTAGAATTTTTCGGGCACCTACTGAATGAATAATAATTTGCAAGGTGTTTTTCAATGGTTAAACTTACATTATTATTATCATTAGTATTGTAACGACTTCCCCAATAATTATAACCAATATGGAATAATGAATACGAATATGGAATAATTACACGGAAAATGATGTTATTGGCATATGATGTAATAACCGAAGAATGCCTATATGATATGCACATTAACACGTTGAACGCGCGCGCAGCGGGCGAAAAATTTTGGTTATATTTTTCGGGCAAGTCGTTACAGCCCGCCCCCCCCCCAATCAAATAAGGCTCCTACGCCTATATAGTCGTGCAGGTAGCTACTTGAAGTCCCAATTGCAGCTGTAATGTTTATATAAATGATGTATAGTTACTGTGTTACAAGTAGGCCTAAATTACAACTTGCCATATTTTTCACAAGTTGTCGATTTCCAGTAGTACTTATATACAGCTTGATAAACATGGTTAGACTGCATAGGCGTACGAGGCGGGGGCAGGGGGGGCAGAATGCCCCTCCCCCCAAATTTCCAGAGGACAAGAAATTCGGGCAAAAGTACTGACAAATTCGGGCAGCCTAAGAGGAGAAAAGAAATTGATATAAATATGCAGTGGCTTGCCCGAATCTTAAAATTTTTGCCCGACAACTCTGTGGAGAGCGTTTTGTGTTATATGTTTTGTGACATTAATATTAATATAGGCCTAATGATTTTCTTTATTTAGCATCATGTTGCCCGAATATTTCCGTGTAACACCACCGTAAGCGCAGCTCATCTGGGCTACCACGCTTTTTGCACTATCGCCCAAAATTATTAACAGGGAACGCCGCTCACAATCGTGGTGATATCATGTCACCTAACTAGTCAACTGTATACCTGGACATCCCCGACATGAGTGCATATGAGAAACATTTTCTTTTTCATGGATGGTGGGGGGGGGGGGAGGGAGTTCCTATAAGCCTATAGAAGTACAGGTTTATCATATTCTTTGTTATTTTTTCTACTTTTTTGTGAGACAAATTGCAGTCTCACCCGACACAGCGACATTATCCCACATACGTGTCATTGAACAATGTATGTTTTTCTGGAGGTAGCTGAGTACTGTGTTAAAATAATAAATACGGTAACTAAATAGGAGCTTAAAAAATATACTGTCCTATTTTTCCCCTTCAAAGTGATGTTACCATTTTTTCTTCTTCTAATATACCAAACTTTTGGGAAGTGTTAATTTCTAAAAGGTGAGATTATAAAATACAAAATGTTTAGATGCAACTTGCAAGGCCTCAGAAGTGCCATTTCCGGCAATCTGAGAGACATTTATTGCCAAAAATTTCTTGTACGCTACGCGCCAACCGATGGTGGCGCTCCGCTTAGATAGTGTCACGGGAACTTTCGGGCACAAAAGTTTCTGCCCCCCAAACTGAAATGGTCCCGTACGACTATGATATAGACTGTGCACGAAAACCAAACAAATTGAAACCGCTCGCTCCCAGGTCCCCGTTACACTAAGACTGACAGTGCATCTTCGGAACTAGAATTTTTAGGAATGCAGCGGAAATAACATTAGGGGGGGGGGGGGGTTCTATGTGTACACATCACAAGGACGGTTACTCATACTTTGTAATGCGATATTTATCACTAGAAGTAGGTATTGGGGTAAGAAAAAGGAGAACCAACGATGGACAGGGTTCGTTTCAATCGCTACACTGAACCGGCTTTAAGACATAAGAAAATGAATAACATCAATTTATATATTGTCTTCATCCGATTGGTTTTCCATATTTACCGTTCCTTGACATAGGGTCCCTTTGGAGCCCGGAAGTTCGCATCGGCTTAGTTAAGCCCCTAAGAATAGGAACCCGAACTGAATAACCCTTCCAAGACCAGATCATATACAGTAGCTGTTATATCGAGCTCCATCGTCTGGATTGTAATGTCGTGGGGAAGGGCTAGGTAATGGGGTGGGGGAGGAAGGGCTAGGTAATGGGGTGGGGGAGGAAGGGCTAGGTAATGGGGTGGGGAGGAAGGGCTAGGTAATGGGGTGGGGAGGAAGGGCTATGCAATAGGGTGGGGAGGAAGGGCTAGGTAATGGGGTGGGGAGGAAGGGTTAGGTAATGGGGTGGGGCAGGAAAGGCTGGGTAATGGGGTGGGGAAGGTGAGGAAGGGCTAGTTAATGGGGTGGGGAAGGGGAGGAAGGGCTAGGTTGTTCTCCAATAGTATATATCGGGATTTTGCAGTTCACAAGGGAATTAATGAGGTGAGCGTGGGTTCAGGGAACGCAAATAATATTGAGTATCAAGATGAGTAACATTGAAGCCTTGGAGAAAACAGTAGGTTGTTCAATCGGGGCGGGAAGGGGGAAGTGTTTTTCAGTTTTCTTTACAGGGGTGTATGTATTGCACTATCTGGGTTTACAGGTGTGGAATAGGGAAGACTAATAGGTTACTTTACTGCAGTAATTCACTTTCAACAATAACTGGGTTGAACGGACAGTATTTTATCATGAGTCTTGGCAAAAAATGGAAGGTTTGGAAAAGAAGGTTACTTTTACGCTAGTTTGTTCAAAGAGATACACAAACAATAATTTCGATGCCAACGATTTTCTTATAAGTTAGACAGTATAAAACTAGCCCCTTCCACATCAGGACAAATAATTAAAAAGTACAAAATATGACAACACTTGGTAGTTACGAAATTAAAAATGTGGAGCTTCTATTGGGCTGATGAAGACTTAATTCTAGCCTCGAGTTTGATGCTTACATGTTCGAGATACTAAACTAACCCTAGCAGCAGTTATGAAGGAAGGACAAGCCAATCTCAATTGCCCTAACGATCATCAATACATTCATAATTGTCTGAAATACTCTGTAAATATTGCAAAAGAATATTGCTGTAAAACTAGAATGCTGGCCCTATAGATGAAGGAGTCTGTTTGGATAAAAATGCATTCAGATCTTGCATACATTATGTGATCAAGTTGGTATGAAAAATCACGACCTGAATCGCTAGTCTGTGAAGATTTAAGATACTCGTATTTTGAATAAAGAGAGAGTGGTTCCCAGATAACTGGTATCCTACATGATTGTCTGCCTAATGAATTAAACCATAATCATACTAAATAGCTTTAACACTGAATTGGAGGGATTGCTACATAAATAATGCTAATGAATTATGAATCACGTTTGCAGGATATTAATTTAAGCACACATCACTGATAACAAGCACAATTAATCTTCCACAGGCTAAGCTTTGCCCTTTTGGTACAAACAGATATTCAACCCCACCTATACTTTAATACTTTTCTACAGCATGATTGTCCCCCTCCTCCCGTAAAGAATTCTGGTTGCTGATGACGGTTAGGCATACTAATCTTTATATTTCAACCGACCCTTCCCCCCCCCCCCCCTCAACACCACACACACCCAGGTAGGTTTTGTTAGTTTTTTGTTGATCAGGTGATCTAAGCGACCTCTTCTTCCTCCTCCTCTTCCTCATATTCTCCCTCCTCCTCAGCGGAAGCATCCTGGTATTGTTGGTATTCAGACACCAAGTCATTCATGTTGCTCTCAGCTTCAGTGAACTCCATCTCATCCATGCCCTCACCAGTGTACCAATGCAAGAAAGCCTTACGACGGAACATAGCGGTGAACTGCTCTGAGATACGCTTGAACAGCTCTTGGATAGCAGTGCTGTTACCGATGAAGGTGGAGGCCATCTTGAGACCCCGTGGTGGGATGTCACAAACGGCGGTCTTGACATTGTTCGGGATCCATTCGACGAAGTAGCTGCTGTTCTTGTTCTGGACATTCAACATCTGCTCATCGACTTCCTTCATGGACATGCGGCCACGGAAGATGGCTGCAACGGTCAGGTAGCGTCCGTGACGAGGATCACAGGCTGCCATCATGTTCTTAGCGTCGAACATTTGTTGGGTCAGCTCAGGAACGGTCAGTGCACGGTACTGTTGGCTGCCACGGCTGGTCAGGGGTGCAAAGCCAGGCATGAAGAAATGGAGACGTGGGAATGGTACCATGTTGACAGCCAGTTTACGGAGATCGGCATTCAACTGTCCGGGGAATCTAAGACAGGTTGTGACACCGCTCATGGTTGCAGAAACAAGATGGTTGAGGTCACCGTAAGTCGGTGTGGTGAGTTTTAATGTACGGAAGCAGATATCGTAGAGAGCTTCATTGTCGATACAGTAGGTTTCATCTGTGTTTTCTACAAGTTGATGAACCGAAAGAGTAGCATTGTATGGCTCTACAACAGTGTCTGATACTTTAGGTGATGGCACAACACTAAATGTGTTCATCATACGATCTGGGTACTCTTCACGGATCTTACTGACGAGCAGGGTACCCATACCAGACCCGGTGCCACCACCAAGGGAATGTGTAAGTTGAAAGCCTTGCAGACAATCACAACCCTCAGCTTCCTTCCTGACAACGTCAAGGACGGAGTCAATGAGCTCGGCACCCTCTGTGTAATGTCCCTTTGCCCAGTTGTTGCCTGCCCCGCTCTGTCCAAATACAAAGTTGTCTGGCCTAAAGATTTGACCAAATGGTCCAGACCTCACAGAGTCCATGGTGCCTGGCTCAAGATCAACCAGAACGGCACGTGGGACGTATTTGCCTCCCGTGGCTTCATTGTAGTAGACGTTGATTCTCTCCAACTGAAGATCTGAATCACCATGGTAGGTACCGGTGGGATCAATACCGTGTTCATCTGAGATAACCTCCCAAAACTGCAGAGAAAAAAGAAGAAGATATAAATGACACGTTCACTCACTTAGTCCGAAGCAAGTTGTGGTGTTAGTTGCAGCAATGAGTATGGAAATGAAGTAATCCTAGTCTTGCATTTACAACTACAGTACCAGCTGTGCTGTGCCATTTAAAAGTGTAGGTTGGTAGAGCAGTGTGGGATGAAGTTCCTTTGCACAAATAACTAATATAGTGAAGGGTCTTATATGATTCTCAGATTCTCATCATTAGGTGGCAAGACCCTACACCTCTGCCTGCTCATGACTAATTAACAGCTTGTGTGAGAATAGATTACTTTTTAACCATCCTTGCTAAATGCAGGTGAAGACCTGCAAACGCAAAAATTTAAATATTCAGTCAATAATAATACAATAAGGCACACAGAATTTAAAAAAAAAAGTCCAAAGCATTTTCCTGATTGAATACAACTGAACGTTTTCACTCATTCCGCCGCTCATGCGATATCCACTACATACCACCAACGCGGTTCTACACATTTTCCTAATGCTTTCGTACCGTATTATATTACGTATTTTGAACGCTAAATAAACAGCACACAAGGAAATTCAACGACCCCAATTGGTTGCTACAACAATTATGCTAATCACACACCAGCAATTTGAAAAACCCGCCCAACAAGTGGACAAAGCCATTCTGAACACGTGATCAGGCAAGGTCACCTTTCAAATGATTCAACCTTGTAACGGTTTCATACGATAAAGGAACCGGTGAAATTAATCGGTTTTGGGAATTTCTTTAAATTGACGAAATATTGTCTTTGTGGCAGATAAGAGGCACACTTTTAGAAAGTTGATTTGCTTATAAATTTAGCAAAAGGGGCGTGTTCACAGCGATAACATGGCGATCACACACGTACGACATTGTAGTATAAGTACTGTAAGTAACTAATTTCTATGGAAACGATGCACACTAATTGGTAAGGTGCTGTGTCTCGAACGCAGCGGTATTCACGCGAATAAGAACAATACACATTGGGCGGGAAGTAAAACAAAAAGGATCATCATCGTTTCAGAACTAGAAAAGCAGAATAAAATTAATCGCCGCAGTTATGTGACAAAGCGAAGTTTCCAAAAATTTGAGACAAAGATTCGATTGATACAATGATAGAGGGTAAAATTTATTAAGTTGCAAAGTAAAGCTGAGCTAGCGAAAAATCCTGTGGAGTGTATAGTAACACCCTCCAACTCCAAGAATGAAAATGCAGATCAGTGACGAACAATTTTACGAAGTTTTCTTGTTTCACCCAAGGAGACAAAGTTAACTAAAATCACGAGTGAGTTTGATGTCAATCTTGTCACTAAAGTTCGCTCTACAAGTCGAACAATCATATTGGATCGAAAAAGGCAAATTTAAGACCTAACATAATCGTTGTCCTTTTCAAAATCAGCTACAAAAGCAATAAACGGTTACTCACCTTGGCACCAATTTGGTTACCGCACTGTCCAGCTTGCATATGAACGATTTCACGCATGTTGATGGTTGTAGATTTGCCGATCAAGGTGTCAAATAAAATTAAATGGTTGACAGTCACGTCTGTACTGTTTCGATTTCGAATTTCAACTAATACCTGTGGGCAATATGTTGCATGATATATACCTAATGCACGTTTCCAAACATAAACATTGTTACTAGGAGATCGTAACCAAAGAAACGTCTAGCGCCATCTACAAATTTAAATCTGACTGTTATTTTGCCGAGTACTACACCATTACTGTTTAATATGTAAAGAAAGATAACTCAAATATCCTATAAAAAAAAATACTACGGTGAACTTAAAATGTACGAAATACTTTTTATTTTATTGAATGATAATATCATGACACAATATTTTGTATAAATTACATATTATGTTCTTCGTCAACACTATTCCAAATTTACAACTTGACGCGTTCCGGGTCTAAAGTTTATCGATTTGATAGCGTCACAACACCATAGCAACTTCGGAGAATAGCCGTTCAGAGGTCCTTCGATACAATTTACTTTAACAAACAGATCAAGCATTTTGTGTTACTAGGGCCTAGTTGTTACTTTCGAAGCCAAGTAACAATATTCAGATACTATAGCTTTTAAATGACTAGAGTGACAGATAATTGTAGGCGCCTATATATCACACACCATGCGAAATAATCAAGCCTTTCCTCAGTGAGGACAAGCCTAAGATCAAGCCTACAGGAAGGACGTTGCATGGCCTGTAACATAACTTATAAAAGACAGGTTGTAATAGAGAATATTGTTCATGTTTATAAACCGACGAATGACTAAAACGATAGTCCGACAGAAAAGAGAAAGTGAACGAAGAAATGGGAAGTAAATACATGTTTCATATAACCGTCCAATGTGTTAATTTCCGGCGATTAATCCTAAAACATTGAATGTGTTGGTTTCAAGAGTTCAGTACGAATTGTCTGACGCTCACGTGTCTTTATCCGCGCGACGTATCGAGAGCCATTTTCCAACATATAGCCTACATGCCCTGTTTTTGTGTGTGGTCAATTAAGGGAGGGGTCAGTGAGGTGAGGGCCAGTAAGAAAGATGAATCCCCCGGGCCCCCGCCGAACAAGGCAGCAGCATAGAATAACCAACACAGGACTGCCGCTTTACTTAGATCAAGTTGTAGCCTTTTCCATTGGAAGCACAAATACCTACTATACCCACCCCCTTCTGATATATATACTTGTTAATGTTTGATACGGTATTAATATATACCGTGTCATACTTCACAGAGAAAGTGAACATAAATGTATGTGGTACAGGACCGGATTATAGCCATGATGGAGGGGGGGGGGGGGGTTGAGGCATGTGGGACAACCCTTCGACCAATTAAGTTATAATGCTCCTGTAAAATTTACACTTAATTAGTCGTGCTATACAAATGCAGTTAAAATGATGGCAATGAAAGCACACGATTTTGCATCATCAAAGCCACCTTCTAGCCAAAAATTCCTCAAATTAGTCCCCTCCCCTTAGACTCCGGACGTCAGCAAAGTAGTCAAGTCATATGATAATCCTATTTTTAATGCAATTTGAGCATCGAAACTTTGACAAAAATCAACACCTATAACTGTTGAAGCTGCTTCATGAGTTGTTTTGTGTTTTTTTCTTTCTAGGATACGCGGTTCCAACCAATTATAGCAGCTATATTTACTCAGTGAACGGACAATATGAGTACATGTGCAAATGGAAGAACCGTAATCCAGCCTGTTTATCCGTATACAAAGGTATAGCAGCGATTCTATTCGTTGCTATGGGCACATATGAACACTACTGTATAAATCTTATACCATGCATGAAGTAATTCCAATGGGTGTACCAACGTTCCCGGTTTTGATCGATTTTTTTGCGGTAGTTATTACCTGACCGGCCAGGGCAAATTTTCAATAATGAAAGTGACGTCGGAGATCACTTAAATCTTGATCACAAGGTGAAGCATATAGGACTACCAGAACTTGATCTTGATGGGACCTATTTGATGGCATTGAACACTGTGATTTTGTGGATGCAGGGACACAAATCATAGCGATGTTTGCAACAAGGTGGGGGGGGGGGGGGGAGATCAGACCGACGTTCAGTGATATTAAAATTGCCAAACCGGCTAGAAAACCCATGCTGTGAAACTTATAGTGAGGGCCACGACACCCGACCCTGCCCCACCCCTCCCCTTACACCCGACCACCTAAACACAGGGGTTCTGTGATTAATATTCTGGTCGCGGTTTCTTGCGGAAACACAGTGGCAAGATCAGTTGAACTAGAACAGTGACGGCACAATGATAATTATAACAATAAATAACGAGCCTCAAGTTGCTATAAAAACTAAATATCACCAACTTGTTGCACATTAGTGCCATTGACATATTACATGCATTGCACGTTCGGTTGAAATCTTCAGTGTCGCGCAGGACGGTTACCAACGGTTACCAATGCATACGCAGTAAACACCAGTCAAAACCTATTCACTAAGTTTGCAATCGATATAAAACACAGCCGGATTTGCTCGTAAAAGAGATTGACACAGACTGCTGGAATGTATGAACATATTATGTAACGCATTAAAACGGATGTTTAGCGAGACTGGGCAAAAATGAAACGGTTATGGTTTACTTTGTTACTTTTATATTTAGGATGATGATGAATATTAAAGTTAGGCCTACAGTTGGCACCAATCATAAGTTAACATGGCTACTCCTTTAATTAATGAATGGTTTGCTGATTGAAGGCCTTCCAAATTGTTGTTGGTTTCACATGGTCTTCTCATGGCATTTTAGAGTCAAAGTAACTCCGGCACAATTATTGCCAAGACAGAAGTTACTTTACAGTACCTCCCTTCTAAATCTCTCAACACTTGAAATTCCACAGTCAATGGAATTTGAGTTAGGGAGAATGGGGCAGGAGAAGTGTATTGAATTGCAGTTGGATCTGCCTTATTAATTTTCCTAACACTCTCGGCCACCAAAATCAATGGCAATTCCCCCATAATTTTTTTCTTCATATCTACAAACTATCATAAATTAATCAACTTTGACTAACTTCCTGTGATATTTAGTGTTTTTGCTTACTTTACAATAATCTGCTAGTTTAAAAGTTAACAATTTTGACAAATCATAATGGGATCAAAATCAGCTCACAGATCAGATCAAGAATAAAGTTTTGAATTGGAACATTTTCTTATGAAGTTTGTATTAAATACTTTAAACCTCTAAAGACATAATCACACGTTTATGAACATCTGTGATGTGTTTGTGCCCATTCACTGGTTCGGTTTGTTTCCACTGTTGCTGCAATACCACAGAGAGTGAGGGATACTGTTAATATATTTAACTGTTTAACTACAATTATAGTACATACATTAGTATTAAGTGACTGGAAGTAAGATAGCCAAAGTTTGGAGTTTGCAGAGCTCTTGGAGCAAAAGTAGCTCCTCTTCAGTACACACGATCAAGGAATTGATAAGCATAAGCAGAATTCGAAACTCAAAATTGATGTTGGAATGGAGAGTGCATATGTTGTCATATAGTAAAAGAAAAACAGCAGAAAAATTCTAGATGAAGGTATAAGAGATGCCAATGCTGTTCAAAATGGGGGGTATTGAGTAGATGGAATAATATCTTGCATAGCAGGTGAATGGAAGTAGTATTTAGCTAGTGTAAGAGAAGAGGACATCTTCAAATTCATTCCTGAAGTAGCAGTCTCACAGACATGCTACCTTCTACCCTTTATTACTGGAAAGGTGAAAAACATCTACAAGCTAAAAGAAACTAATGTATATAAAGTGCACTTATAACATTTTCCAATTTTTTTTGTTTAACTTTTCTTTTATTTCATCCATCTCCAAAGATGAAGTATAACCTTAGTCATCATTTAAAAAATAAACTTGTAGATTGTCCGAGCAATATGACTCTTACATTATGAATATTCAGGAACAAAACTTGAGCCCAAACAGTATGACTCTTACATTATGAAATTCATGAATAAAACTTGATCCAAAACAGTATGACTCTTACATTATGAATATTCAGGAATAAAACTTGATCCAAAACAGTATGACTCTGTATGAATATTCATGAATACAACCTTTCATTCACCAAGCAAGACCTCAATTTTTTTTCCATCTCTCAAGACAAGTTATAATGTGGCAAGTTGCATTGCCTCATGAAGTACGGTATTGTATTTTACTACATGTGATGCAGTTTTTCTCGGGTTAGGGTTAACCCTAGGGCTTAACCCTGAACATAGGGTTTTCCCGGTCCACAAGATACGTCATTTCATTGGGCTGTATCATGCATGATGACATTGCTCGACATATTAAACTGTGTACAAAACAGTTCTCTTGAGAAATACTGTCACGTGAGGATTGGCTGTTTCATTTCATACTACTATATCTATACAATTTAAATCAAGGGTCTCTTAAAGTATCTTTTTTCCTATAGCCTTCCATATTTAGTGTTCAATAGATAAACATTAACTGCGTTCAAATGTTTGAAACCACTCTGTTGGGTAAATGAAAATTGAGTACATGAAAATTGAAAAATGCCAACAGGAAGTAAATTTTGTGTTAAATTTGATTTTGGTATAAAAACACCATCAATCATAAAGACAGATAGGTCATAGTGATGTATACAATATTAATATCACTTTCAATAAACATCTAAGATGCTGAGTTAATTCTACTATAGTCAATTATCTATATCGGCTACCTTTCTAGTACATTTTTTTCAAATCAGTTCTTGTAACAGAAGCAAATTTTGGAAAATTATTTCTAAGTAAAAAGTCCAACTTTGCTACCTCTAAAGCCACACCAGAATGATGACCCCTGCCAGTGGTTATTACCCTACTATATGTGACTTAAACTAACATTCAAGTAGACAGATTAGGAAGGTAATAGTTACCCAGAAAGCCAACAGGCTTAGCAATGCCTTGCCACATTTTATCCCATTCTGCCTAAAAAGATTCTCCAGTCTTGCAAATTGCAAACTTCAAGTCATCTAACATAAGCTTACATATCCAGTATGTAGTACTCTATGCTTTAACATGCAGTTGTTGTGACTTTGTAGCTTTCAGCATTTGAGCTCCATTACAAACAGAGTTAATCTACTCACTTAGGTGGAGCTTTACTTCTGGAGTTGTTGTGCTTACAAGGCTATCAGACTTTTGACTTCCTTGACCTCAAATGACGAGAAGAAAATAACCTGCTTCTGGTACTTGCACACAGGTGGATCCACATACCAAACATGACATTTATCCAAACTTTCTTTTTTGGAGTTCAGAATTTGACCTTTCTTAACCTCATTTGACCTTTGACCACCACAAAAGATAGGGTTCTTGTAATCTGAAATCTGTATCCACATACAAAGTATGTCACCACCATATCATTTGTAGGTTATCAACATACCATGTTCACAAGCATGTACATAGACATCCCTTACTTCACCCATTACATAGCTAGCTGGTTACTTGGTTTAGGCAAGTAACCACAAATCAGTAAATTTCTATACTATTAAAAGGCTTACTAAGTTGCCCCAATTTATCTTGAGAAATGGCAAATATGTTCTTCTCGAATTTGAAATACATGGCATATTGCTGTACCCAATATAGAACTTACATTGAGATTGTACTGCAAATGCATAAGGGCAGCTAAGAAAAATCAGAACAGTTTAAGTTTGGTTAAATGATCAATCTTTTTAAGACATTGCTTTGCCAAAATACCTGTGCAATGTTGTATGTTTATCAATGACAGAGCGTAACATTTATTTGTAATGACCTTTCTTCAATGTTATTCCAAAGGTTAATGAAGGTAAAGTATCTTACAAGAAACAGAAAGTAGTAATACATGCATATTATCTATGAAGGATGTTTAAGTGAAAGACTAAAACCTTGCTATTTCCTTTATATTACTGATAAATAATTACACGAGTAGATCAAACCAAAAGTACATGTAGAGACGTAGATACTTGAGGGTGATACAAATTTATGGTTCTACCTACTTGGGGTTATTTAGTCACAATGCAATTTGAATTTTACAACTGAATTTGGTTGTCTGAACAGTAAGTTGGTCATCTCGGACTACCGGCTATCATGGATTAATAGCCCTGAAATGTATGTATGTATTTTAGATCCTCCTGCAAGCAGGAACTAGCGAAGAAGCCTCATTGGCTTATCAAAGCCGCAAGCTGACCGAAGTCAGTCCCTTAGATTCATATTTAACGTCCATGATTATGAATTGTCAACAACTCTATTGCTGGACGACATACATTAATCTTGGAGTGACTCGAACTGGGGACCTTATGATTGGAAGGCACCGGCGATAACCACTGAGCTAATACTCCTTGTATTGCAAAGTTCTTGTTTTTGCAAAGTGTGAGCATATAACATGATCGTATACAATGACATTACTCCTGCTATTCTAAATGCTATGTTCCTCTGCCAATCTTCACCACTGAGAAGCAATGTCCACAATTCATGTTGTTTCTTTTCTAAACCCTTAAATATTTATATGAAAACAAATATGATCGTAATGAATTAGCATTACATATGCTCTACTTGTAAATGAACGATTAGGAAACTGAAAATGCAAACCTTGAAAAAAGGTTTTGAAATTGTGTCAATTTCAGATGCAGTTTTGTTAAAGAAAAATATCTCTTGGATCATGGTTGAAAGATGTTTTATCTGAACAATTTTAGTACCATGATAGATTGAAAGTTACTATCATTTACTTCAATAGGGAAATTGTAATCTGGGTAATGATAAATTGGTGTGAAAGTAACCTAGCAGTCACAGCTAGGAGTCACAACTTATACTGGGACAGACATGTAAAAGCTAGAAGAACCACTGACAGTGTGTGCGAACAATTCATTTTCTTTTCAAGAGTAGGTACCCACAGAAAAGAAATTAGTCAGTTTTAAAGACATCCTTATGAAACAGCTGCAGTTTGTACCTGAATTAGATTCCCAAAACTTCAAAGTATATGACTTAAAGCTACAGGACAATATATTTCATAGTTTTAGTCTTAAATCTAACAACATTAAATACCTCAAGTTTAAGTGACATGTTCTTGTAAGAGGCCAGAAAAATATTGCCTTGCAAGACTTCATTAATGTTCAAGCATTATGATTACAATGATTTTCTGTTAAATTGACTATTTGTAATTATACGGCTGGGAAAGATCTAACCAGTATTGAATCTCAAAATGCAATACAAAATGGTCAAATTGCTATACAAACTGTGCAAAGATGCATAGCAGCTTTTATAACACAGGAAACATAGTCTTAGAGACAAAGTTCAGAGCCTTCATCAATGCTATGCAAAATTTAAACACTAAATCATTCCCTGAAAAGACATCAGTTTTAGCCCCAAATATACCAGAAAGTAAAATAGCCACTGAATATTGCATCTTCGCAAGCAGCTTACTGCCACCATCACAAAAAACTTCCCCCAGACTCACTCAGCTATTGAACTGTTAAATATAACCCTTCTCAACATCTCGCAAAAACGATGGTCAGAATCTCCGAGGGCTAGAAAGATGATCCTATAATATTTATATTGACAATACACTCGTTGTGTTGGCCTCATACCAGACGAATCTTCTTGGTGGCGTTCTCTACCATTTCATCTTCGTCAGAGCATCCAAGAGGAGAGACTGCTTGGAGCAAAGTAGAATGAGACGCCTTGCCAAACAACGACAACAGCAACGCCACACCATACCCAGTGGCTCGCTCACCCTGAGGAGAGAGATAAATCTAATAACTTAATAACAGCAACGCCACACCAAACCCAGTGGCTGGCTCGCCCACCCAGAGGAGAAAGATGGATCTAATAACTTAATAACAGCAACAACACACCCAACCCAGTGGCTCGCTCACCCAGAGGAGAAAGATGGATCTAATAACTTAATAAGTCAGTGTACTGATCAATCAAGTCAAGTAAAAAAAAAAGCTAAGCTTCTTCAAATTGTTACTTTCACATTAAACAATGAACAACTGACCAGAAAGTGCCATCAATATTATCTGATGTCAGTTAATAGTTTCATACAATTATGTTTTAGTATGGGGTACTTATTTACGTTGTAGATAAATCAGGCCACGTAATGCCCAATACTAAGATTCTATGCTATTTAACATCTGAATGATGTTCAAGTCAGCTGGATATTCTGATATAATTAGTGTTGCGCCGATATTACCAATATCGGTTTTGGCCGATATCCGATATTATCATCCCAATATCGGTCCGATACCGATACCGATACTTTTTAACAGACAAAATAAAGGCAAAATCGTACTTTTAGTCATGCATACATTCACAAATAAATCTTCAAGTAAACAACAAAATATGGCGTTTTGTTTTCCTTTTGTCCTAAGTTGAAAAGAATGACTTTTTTCCTGATTTTGAAAAAGAGAATTATAATTGAAATCCAACCAGAATCTTTTTCACTGCAGCGCTGCACGCGATAATAAAATGGACGCAGTAAATGTGAGCCTTAACATCGTAAAGATCTACAAGTAGCTATAGTGTTAACGTATGCTTGCAAAATTGCATCTTAATTAGGTTACGAACTGTCGATCACAATGTAAAAATGATAATTTATTGAGTTTATACTCAATGTACAACTTATTCACTTGACCGTATAGAGAAGAAAAAAACTGAAAATCAGTAGAGAAATGACCAATTGTGTACGGAAAGTAAGGTGGTACACCTTTCAAATATTACGAAAGATCGAACAAAACACTTTCGAAAATTCACGCAAAACTGGCATATCGTACTAAATGCAACTAATGTCATGTAAACAAGGCTCTAGTGCATCCATTTATGAATATACCGTAAGACCACATCTGTTTTTAAGCGGGGGAAAAAAGAAAGTATTTTCTAGAATTTCCAAAAATACGGAAAAAATAATATCCTACCATAGTTAATTGTATAGCAAATAGCCTAACCACCTCGGCGGTTACGGATCTCACGTAACTGAAAAGTTCCCTGGCAACTTGCCAAAAAATGTTAACAAACAGGTGTTACACAGGGGGTGAGCTTACAGTGTGTTTGGGAAGGTACCTGGGAAAATTCGCAGCACATGTACGGCGGTAGTTGGGTATAGGGTTAAACACCGCAGTTGTAAAAATGTACGCATTGTGCACGCTATTCATTGTTAGGCAGTCTAGAGACAGGGCTTTGCTGAACGTTGTTTGTTTCATAATATCGGAAGTTTTGTAAGTTGCACTTTTTAAAGATTGAAGGACAGATTAAATCTCTTTTCATTTTATAACATAATATAGCTACTCTAACTTGTCATTTTAAAATTTTCATCTGTTTCGTGACAATTTAAATAAGAAAATTATTTTGCATACTCAACTGCGATTTTTTTTTTATCGCCAGACACGCAAAAAAAAGCCAATTTTTCGGGGCTTTATCCCCCAGGATCCCCACAAGGGGTTCTACCCCATGACCCCACCAAGGCCCTAAGGCGGGCCCCTGGACACTACGCCTTTATGCTCGCGTGCTCGGCGTGTTCGCTGGGCGAACACCGGCGGGAAATCGGCAGTGTGTTCGCGGAAAATTAAAAGTGCAGTTATGCATCATGTTCAAGGTTTTCACGGAGGCCTTTGAGAAAATGAATGGTTAGTACAGTACAGTGTATACATGCTGCACTAATGCTATGTGTAGGCCAAGGTTCACGAAGGTCATTGGTTATATTCGCGCGCCGTAGACGTGTTTTAGAGGTTACGGAGGGTCAGGTTTCCATGGATATTAATCGAAAATGAATAAGAGTTTAACTGACGCTAAAGAAATAGATCGTCTTGGGCAGATTAACAAATCATTGCAAGTATAAATAAGTAGCTCTGCTGTGAAAAAAAAGGTTCAATATCGGCTTGCTGTTATCGGCAATTAGGCAAAATTTTACCGATACCGATATGCTGCCGATATTGCAAATATCGGCCGATACCGATATTGAAAACGATTATCGGCGCAACACTAGATATAATACAGTGAATGGTTTCTTTTCATGTTTGATGAGCTGTTGTTCACTTGAATACGATACATATGACTGGTAGAGTGAACTGATTCCCACAAGTTTGTTCAGTCTCCCGATAGATATAACAAAATGACTCAGTCCATGACTCGACTCGGGAACGTCACTCACCCTATTGTTATTAACTTGCAGCTAACGTCTACTAACTTGCTACAACTCAGTGGTAATACTTACACTAAAGCATGGCGATGCAATATCAAGATGCACCCACACTCCTGGAAACTCAAACCCAAGGTGAGAGAAGATAAAGAGGCCGGCACAGGAACTTTGAGCGTTACTTCTGTCCTACAATTACGATAAAAGACAAACACTTTTAAGTCAAGAATTGACAACATTCTGGAGGAAACAGTAATTCCTACAAACCTCATCAGCTTGGCTAAGACAGGGTTTTACTGCAAGGAATGTACTATGATTCCTAGATTGGTTGTGGCTTCGTACAGCTTGTGATCATAGGATACACTGTAAAGAACAGTGGTACTTTAAGGTCACTCCCAGAAGCAGGATTACAATGGTCTGGTTTGTCTTAAAGGGCTTGTATCTTGTTTCACAACACAATTAATAGTAACAGCATCAAGTAACTACTCTATTCAAACAGGTACCATGAGATAATACCTAATGCCCTTTTATATTTATTTGACACATTTTTCTGACATGTTTTATATCACTTTACTGACTAAGCTATACATTCTTTTCAAATATAAAGCTAGCAGTGTCAGAGTCCTATATTGCTTATTGGATAAAGTACACATTTTATTTTCTAAGTGAGAAGATAAGTATCTTAATCAGACCTGTTTTTTAGTGTAATAATGCTAGTTTCAAGTTCCTATCATTTTCTAGATTATCATTAATTTAGAAACAGTGGTGTAGCTATTGGCCAGACTACCGAGGAAACACACTTACTTAAAAGTTCTACTTAGCGTTGTTCTGCACTTTATAATAATATGTATGGTCAACATTGAAGTGTGCACAAGTTGGTGTTGCTTCCAATCTTGTGCCCCCTGCTATAAAAAAAAATTTCGGTCAGGGTTCTATCTGAATGGAATGCCCTTCCACAGTCTGCCATTGATGCTACTAGAATAAATCAGTTCAAGGGACATTTGGACAGACATCTGCAATGTAGGGCAGTTACATGAGCTGAGCTCTCTCTCCCTTCTTCATCCCACACTACATCTGTCTAGTGATGAGGCGTGGGATACAGGTGAATACAGGTGAATATAAAACACTTAATTTATGACAAAGCCCATTTTTTCCCAAGGCTATATTTTCCAAGTTTCAATATACTTACAGCAACAGAGTTTTTCATGTCCGCCACGGCACTGGCAAATTCACTAAAGTGAAGTTCAGGGCTGAAGACTATTGGAAAGACCAAGTCACCGCTGTTACGGCCTATAAAAGATGAAAAAACAGGGGAGTGTTTGTTAGTGACTCATGGTCCTCTAATGCAGCAGTGAACATTTCAGTACTGGTAGGGACAGAGATGAAAGAAGAAGTTGTTGCCTTGCATATACTTGCATGTGTTTAGCAGGTTCCTCATCCCTGTAAAATGTTAAGCTGTACAAACCATTCCTCATTCCAACCCCCTCCCCCACCCCCAAAGTCTGGTTAAAAAGAACCTTTACTTCCACAACGAGGCTCAAACATATTACATTTATCAAAGTACTTATATTTAACACTGTAACCACATGTACCTAATATTGTTTGCAGCTACTGACTTAGTTTAAAGTCATAGCATTTGGTTAAAAATTACAAACTGTTGTGTGGAGAAAATAATCCACTATTGCCTCCCCCCTGCTCCCAACAAAAATTTACTGAGGTAACCAGCATATACCCTTTACAAAAATTCTGCTGGATTCTCATCATGGGCTAGGTACCTTATTACTAAAATGCTATATGTCATGTTTTGTGTTTTAAAAATAATAGACTATTTAAAAATGTTGATATCTCTTGTCACACGGATGTCATCAAAATAGTCCAAATACATCATGTATATTTGTTGCTTCAGATTCAGTATTAAGTTGATTTATTCTCCTGCTTCCAGTCATTTATTTAAGTCCCCTCTTCACATCTTAGATACTACAATTGCAACAAAGCTTTCAGTGGAAGCAAATGTCTGCTGGTGAGGAAAGATACAATAAACACACATCCTACTGCTTTAAAACTGTGCTGCCATGAAGAATTGTAAAGATAAGCACCTGATGTCACACATGCTTGTTCCCACTCTTCCCTATTACAAAGCACAGCAGCATGGTATCTGCCGGTGGAGATACCCTGAGCGCCGGTCAAGGTCGCCACATCTACTATGATGTCTGCCCTCAAGTCCTTGGCTGCATAAGATACCTGACATTACAAAGGAAAACAACAAAGAGACATGGGAATGTCAAAACAAAATAAGAAGTATAATGTGAGGTTTCACAACTGAGATAAATTACATAAACCAACACAAAGTGTTATGTAGCTCAGGCTTTTCATCCAAGGCTATGTTTGCATGGAGTTTCAGCCATCAGATGAATACATTATCTATTACCACTAATATACCACTATCATTGAAGATGGGTAGTTTGAGCAATGACATTCTTTTGAACATTTCCAGCATAATAAAACAAAGATGTTATTTTGTGAAAAACTTTGGTTACTGTGGTCATGATTTTGTTAAGTACCAAACTAAACAACCTGTTTCAAACATTACAAATCTTACTATATATTCACAAATATACCGGAATACTTTACTTACACCATCGCTAAGGACTAAGCGACCTTCGGCGTCTGTGTTGTTGATTTCGACAGTTCTTTAAGAACAAAGAAGAAAAGATTGAAAGTATGCATTAAATAACAATTAGACTATCTGACTTATTTGACCCAAAAAAAAAAAAAAGAGTAAAATGAGAACACTTCAGAAACTGAAGATTATTGTTGGGAAAGACTGACTCATTATTAATCCATTGTGCTGAAGATCTGGTATCAAAAGTGACAATCTCAGAAATATCGACACTAGTATAAAACAAACACAAAAATATTCCATTTAAAGGCCAAATCATAAACAGAGAGCTAATTGGGAGAAAGCAAAATATTCACTGGCTAAAACAGACTTTGAAACCAGTGATGGTCAGGTTTAACTCAAGTTCTGTACTCTACTAATGATTCAGCTCTTATTTGCTAGCAATCCCAAAAATTTCTCTGCTGGGTGCCTTTCAGAAGCAGCAGTATCCTGGCATACAATTCATGCAATCGTCGCATACAATCCATGGATTGCATCCTAGTTTCACCTCCTAAAACTTTGCTAAAAATTTGCCAGACTGTTTTAGAACTTGATTAACCTACTTATTTTAATAGCTGAATTCTTTTAAACTCTCTTCCCCACTGCTAGCCAGAACAAAGCAACTCACGACCAATCCTATCCTTAGATAAAGTCTCTTTAAGATAACACTTCATTTAGGCACATTATCAACTACTACAGGAATTTGAACACTTTAGGAATCTACGTGTGATATTTAAATGTTGTGAATTTTCTTCAAATTCTTTCTTTTTCTCTATATTTCATCATAAAATCAAAATACAGTGGAATGACATTGTTAACATCTACTCTATAGTAAAGCTCATTCAAAATGTATTTATTTCCTTTTCTTTTGTTAGAAAACTGTCTTCCTCTGAGTAATGGGTTTGTACATTATACAGAATAATGGTCATTGGCAGTTCACTGATCATAATGATGTCACTCACTTTACTATTGCCAGGTACATGTATTTCTTCAAATTATAATTACCTGTTATGCCATTATGAAAAGAATTCTACCAACATCTGGTTTCCAGTTAGTGATGAGGATATTTCATGTTAAATTTATAAGAAGAGACTAGCACCTGCTATCAGAATGTTCCCTTATAAACATTCATCAACACTCATATTTCACTATTACTCCATTGTTGCATATTTTTCATTACAGGCCAAAGATGATACTGTAGACTATTTTTGGATACTGTGATACCCTCCGCTGTCCTTTATATAAATCTTAACTTTTAAGTCTCTACTCTATAATTAGCTTGTCTTATTTCACTCATATATGTTTAATACAAATCGCTAAGACACTCATAATGTCTCAGCCTCTCGGATGGTGTTGTTAGATCTACATCTCTCCGTGACATTTGAGTTTGTACACTCTTTTTAAATAGCAACATTAAATAACATCTCGAAGTATTTCGGAGCCATGTCGGTAACGAATGGTCATGTTTCCTACAATGCGTCGAGATCGGTAGGAAGGAGAAACAAACTCTTTGTTTGGTTCCTGCTAGCTGCTTACCTTCCCGAGTACATGGTATGTATATCATCTGGTCTGGTAGCATGCGGTCCAACAGCATTCTCTGCCAGGCATAACACAGCATACAGATTCTCACGGAACCCCTGTCATACAGAGGAGGGCAAGAACAGAAAACCAGTACATAACTCACTGAAATGACCATCCACTGATTGGATGATTGCTAGAATCTAGCTCCTGACCATCACAAAGCTTGTTTCAGATCAAATCTTCAAAGTTTCATATTGCATTTGGTTTTAAGGTTTGCCTCATTCTGACTAAACCAAGCCATTTACACATAATTGGATACTCCTCAATTAAACAGAAAACCAGTACATAACTCACTGAAGTGACCATCCACTGATTGGATGATTGCTAGAATCTAGCTCCTGACCAGCACAAAGCTTGTTTCAGATCAAATCTTCAAAGTTTCATATTGCATTTGGTTTTAAGGTTTGCCTCATTCTGACTAAACCAAGCCATTTACACATAATTGGATACTCCTCAATTAAACAGAAAACCAGTACATAACTCACTGAAGTGACCATCCACTGATTGGATGATTGCTAGAATCTAGCTCCTGACCATCACAAAGCTTGTTTCAGATCAAATCTTCAAAGTTTCATATTGCATTTGGTTTTAAGGTTTGCCTCATTCTGACTAAACCAAGCCATTTACACATAATTGGATACTCCTCAATTAAACAGAAAACCAGTACATAACTCACTGAAGTGACCATCCACTGATTGGATGATTGCTAGAATCTAGCTCCTGACCATCACAAAGCTTGTTTCAGATCAAATCTTCAAAGTTTCATATTGCATTTGGTTTTAAGGTTTGCCTCATTCTGACTAAACCAAGCCATTTACACATAATTGGATACTCCTCAATCATATTAACAGATCAACAAGGATACATTTCCTGTTTAACACAGCTTTATTGATTTAACTGTGTAATTCAAGCCAGAAAAATTGTGACCCCTCAGTTTCAAATTAAATACTTTGTTTTCATTTTCAAAAGCACCTGAAGTTTATGTCTAATTTCCTCATTCAAGGTGTCATTTTGGTGAACTTTAGTTAAAGGGGTCTTCATGAACATTATCTTTCTTTTTACAATTGAGTACGGCACCACCAGATTGTGGCATATATTTTAAACATTGTGGCATATATTTTAATCATATCTAATAGTTGGATATATATTATACAGATCACTCACTGTTTTGACAGCTGCTTTGAATGCACCAAGTACCGCAGCGGCCCCACCACAGTCTCGCTTCATGCCAGGCATACTAGTCTAGAAAGAACAAGAAATAAAGTCAATGACAACATCAAACACCACTGGAAGCCTTATTACAAAGATATTTATCATCAGGTTTTATTATTGCATGGATTTCGTGTATATAATCAGAATAAAAGGATAAAAGTTCTCTATCTGTTCTCTTCCTTCGGAATAAAGGGAATTCCTCTTGAAACCTGAAGGAAATTGCACTATACCCTCATGAAAATACTTTAAAAGTCATGATGCATTTTAAAGTTAGAATCAACAGCAAAACTCTTGGATACAAAGTATGAATAGGATCCCCCCCCCCACCCTTCCACCTCGCCCCCAGCCTGCAAGGCATGAGTAAGATGTATATAATAAATAACATACTTTGCTCTTGATACACAGACCTCCAGTATCATAGACGATCCCCTTGCCCACCCATGCGATACTCTGGGTAGCCTCGGGAGGTTTGTGACTGAGTACTACCAGTGCAGGTGGATGGACGGCTGCCTTGCCTACACCGTATATCCCTGTAGCAAGTTAAAGTAGAAGAAGAATTTTGGGGTAGATGAGGTGAAGCTTGATTCATTAGTCAATAAACTGATGAAGCAAATAAACTAGGCCTATGTTTCTATTATAAACTTGTCATCTTATAAACAAAAACCACATGAGTTCCAAGTAAAATTCTACCTTAAAACTTTACTTCTCTTAAAGTCTAAGAGGTTCTGGGTTAAAAAAAAAGAAGTTGATACGTTCACTTCCTCGTCAGTATTTGAAAAATGAACTTTTTGGGCAAAATTTACATCCTAATGTGGTGCCATGATTTTGGACTAAAAAGATCCTGTATATTACCTTCATTCTTTGACAAGAAAAAAGCCACTTACCTCCAAATCCTTTGGTATTTAGCTCTTCATCTCTGATAATTAATATTTCTGATCCAACTTCACTGGCAACTCTCTTTGCCTCCTGGAGAGATAAAAGGTGAAAACAGAAGGTTCTCAGTAAAGGAAGTACAATGTGCAACAATTTTATGACACACACCCACAATAAGTTTTGACAAAGTGTCAAATTTATTAACAAGAATGTGTTACACACACATATATGTCATCGCCATGAGCAGGCAGATATATGAGGGCGACAAAGACAAACAGGCAGCTTGCCTGGATCCATCTTTCAGTTTTAACGATCTGTGCATGCAAAATCTTCTGAACACTGTACTTCTAAGAAAATTAAAACATTAGCCATTAACAATGAGTATCATTCTAGACTGAAACATAAATCTCATGACTTCACAGCGGCAAAGTTTTTCATTCAAAGGTGCCCATTAGATATAATTTAAGCAAACCTTCTCTAGAATACAAACATCTTCCACACACTGACACATTACAGCTTAAATGTTTACATATGTTGTACTGTAGCTACTGAGTGACCAACAAATGTAACCAAAACTACACGATATATTTATGAGAATAATGAAAAAACATTTTAATGCAGTGACCTACTTTACAGGGGAGCTGGCAATGATAAATTTAAGGATGATTACCATCGTCACATTGCAGATATGGAGCTATGCACCTGCAGGATGGTGCTGATATCTGTGTTACAGTAATACCAGTATAACGGTACATACTGGTGCTGATAGTTGACTCTTTCTTTAGTAGTCCATTAATCACATAGCTCTTCTCGCGATTACTGTGATTACTAGGTTACAGTTATGACATCATCACTGTCATTTTTAAATTGCAGATATACAGTCAAAACAAACTTTCTCCATGGTCCTTATTTCTATATGTTCTTTCGTCACATCCAACACTGCTTCCATACAAAGATCAATGAAGGAAATCAGATTGTATAATATTAAGTACTGTATACTCTAAACTGTCTACTTCCTTTGCTGTAACTTCAACAAACCCACCACATAGGACATTTCTGTCATAAGTAAACTCTCTGAGCTTCTGGAATATATATACTAACCTCAACAAATGCATCTGTGTTCATTTGGTTGCAGGGTTGATCTATAATGCTTTGAGTCAATCGGATACCTGCAGCGGCATTAGTCAGAGCTTCCATCTCCGAATCAGTTACGGAGCGGCTGTTTGAGCCGACTACGACAAATTCAACAATGACCCTTCTCTGGCTGACCTTGGCATAGCCTGACTTGTGTGAGAAGAGAGGAAAAGCCCTGGCAACCGCACAGCCTGATGGGAAGACATTCTGTCGCTCACACACAATCTGAAATATGACGGAGAAACCATCTCTGTGTAATCAAGTGTAATCGTAGTACTTTTGAAACGATCCTGTTGCAATATATGCAATAGAAAGCTATGACATACTGTCAAGTCATTAGCATGTAGTTTAAATTCTATCCTGGTCCAGCATATGATCATTTGAAAGTATGGCTTGTCTGTGGGTTGTTATATATGAATCTTGAGTTGAATAACAACCAAAACCTTCTACCAACTCCTGAAGGCTTAAAGACATGTCTTATGGCTCGATTTGAAGGAGTGAGGTTGAAACAGCTACAGTATACCCCACAGAGAAAGAAGGGCGTCTTGACCACATCTGAAAAATACTGGTGTGTTAACCATTCAATAGAATGACCATTTACAACTTTGTGTATTTGACCACATCTGAAAAATACTGGTGTGAAAACCATTTCAATGGGGAATGACCATTTACACTTTGTGTTTTTGACCACATTTGAAAAATACTGGTGTGAAAACCATTTCAATGGAATGACCATTTACAACTTAGTGTTTTTAAAAGGATTTTTTGGTGGCAAACTATGTAACACTTATATTGAAGAGAAAAATATTTCACACTATTAGTTGAAAAACCCATCTCAATATCTTGGCCCTAACTTGATATAGTGTCTTAAATATAACCTATTTTGATTGGCTGAATCTTCAACTACTCCTGGAAGTTGGATCATAGTAAGGGGGGAGAGGGGGGTCTGTAATGTCATTTGGGCGATGCTGTTCAAAAGCTTTACTTTCGGCTATTAAAATCAATCTTCCTGTTCATTTATCCATGAAACCTGGTACAGTTGGAATGTTTGTATAAACTTAGAATTACATTGAAATGCATCTTTTTTTTTGGAGAAATAATCATTCCCTCTGTGGATCAAAGACTGAAATAGTATATAAAGAAAAACAAAGACATTTCCAGCTAATGTGCCCAATATTACCAAACTTGAAACTCAAATCTTCACCAAACAAAATGCTATATGAGGATGTACTTTTTGCAAAAAAGAATAAGAAAATATTGCTGACCAATCAACTTCAGCCACCATACCAATGATGCTTAAATCCTGTTGAACTTGTAGACAGTGCATTCATATGTGGTCAGCTCAAACTGTTTCATGTGTATTACATACTTACCACTATGTGCTCTTCTGAGGCACCAGTGTAGCAGCTTTTAACTAACTTATGGATGGAGTGAGCCCTTGATGAAGTGTTGTGACGGCTCACTTTGAGTGGCAGGGCAGCTAATGTGGCATTATTACACCACATAGAAATAGTATCAGTGGGCGAAGGATGGAGATTATTCACTGCTAAGTTGAAAGTCTAAAAAGACAAGAACAAGAACAAGTACAATATTATGCTTTTTAATTATTATAAATTCACACATTCATGCAGCAGGCATTCTTAAGTACTAAACGTTTAGTACCTTAATGTTGCCATTGTTTTGAAGAGCCTTTAGAAGTTGAGTGACCTGTGGACCTAGATTTAAGTGTAATTTCTAAGCCAAAGTGACCTGCCAAATACTACCACTGCAAAGTGCATACCACATTTCATTATTGAAGCGCAGATTCTTTCATCAACTTACAGCTCTGCTTTACAAACAATACATGTATTGAAATGAATATGAGTCAAAATGTTGATAACGTTAGAAAATTTGCACGTATCTAACCATACGATTGTCTGTTCAGTCTTTGCAAAGTGAATGTAATGTTACCAGTGATCGAAGCTTCTGCAAAGAGCTTTGTCATTGTGTACAAGTAGTACGGAGCTGTTTCCAGAAAGCTGGTTACAGTGGAAAATATCAAAACCAATCAGATCAATGTATAACAGGCCTATAGACTACTTGGGAACTAATCTTTAAAATATTGAATGAAGTAAACTGCAATAGAGTTAAGTCCTATGATGGAACTTCAGTGAGTGCTACTGTGCATTTTACCACCCATATCAGCCACTAATATCGAAATAAATGAATTTCTCTAGGGAACAAGTCAATTGATGAATCAAATTTCTACCGTCTTTGCTAATTTTATTTGCTGTGCACCAAAGACAAGTGCAAATTCTTTCCAAACCTGGAGTTTGATCACAATTGCATGTTAGAACTGCCAACATTTTTTGATCCTGTACAGATTACAGGCTTGTGCACTTCACTACAGTGTTGTGCTGATTATCGTTTCCGAAACCGGTATAGGCCGATATTTGCAATTTATTGGCGGCAAATCTGAACAGTAAAATTTAGCCTCATTGTCAATAACAGCAAACCCATATTGATTATTTTGTTTTCACAACAAAGCCACTGAGCTTGCTATTTGAGATGATTTATTATTTGTTGAACTACAAAACTCATTTCTTTAGTCTCAGTTTCGATTAACAGCCACTGGTCAATAAAACTGAACATACCCGCTGACACTTGTTTTGCCTTTGCAAATATTCTTGGCAAGAAATCCAAAGAAACTTTTTGCACAATCAAAGTTGTAAACATGGCACATTCTGGCCTATAGACAATGTACCACGGTCAAACACATTTGATAAAAACTTTGTTTATAAAGTTTTAGTAGCCTATCACACTAACTTACACAGTGCTTATGAGGCTCCGCTGAGAATAAAAGTTTACATTTGGAAATCCTGTACTAAATCATTCTAAAAGTTGCAAATCTTTTAATAAACTGCAAAGAGTATCATGGATGCAGTTTGATAAAACACCAATGACTTATGAAAAGATTGTATTTCAAGAATCCAGTTTGCGTATCACAATTTGTTGCTGGTTGATTTACAAAATATTTCAACCACAAAGCACTTGCTAATTTTGGCTAGGCTTAGTTATTAGCATAGCCAGCTATAGGACAGTAGTATAGGTAGGAGATCATTTTTTACCAGAATTAATAAATTGAAGAAAATGTTTTCGTTTTGGTTCTGATAAACAAAAGGAGTAGTAGAAATTCTTAGCCAGGATTCTCTTATGTCTTTTCTATATGATATCAGTTTTATTTATCACATGATGTCATCTTTTAACATTTTTTGCTAAAAAATTTGTGGCTCCATTTGACGACAGTTTGTACAAGACTTGGAGCCTAAGTGTTGAATGTAGTTGGTCAAACTGAGTAACAAAATCATACAGCAGAAGTAACAGGAAGAAAAGGCTTGTTTTTCCAAAAGAATAAAAATAGCTTCATGCATGCATATCAACTTGGTGAGGAATATGATTGTACATTTAAAAAGAGGTTAAGCCTAGTGTTATAGAATACGCACATATTTTTTTAATTAATTTACTAACTCAGTTCCGCAATGTGAGTTATACAAGTGATTACTATAAATTTGTGAGTTGTGTAAACAACAAAGGTAAAGGGAAGAATTTAGGATTGTGTTTTCCAAAAGAAAAAAAATATTCTGACACAGTTTCATGCATATCAACTTGGTGGGGAATGATAATTCATTTAAAGAGAGGTTAGGACTAGTGTTATAGAATTCGCTACCCCTTGAGGTTTCATGCACTAACAGTAACTGTCCTCTATGAACGAGCAAAGCAACTTTTGATTGTGCTAGAACTGGATTCCAACTGGTGACCTCATGATTACAAGCCCATAGTTCTATGTTTACTCACTTCAGTAGGCACCAAACTTGACCTACTGGATTGTGGACCCATGTTCAGGGTCTCCCTTCAAATGCCAGATGATACATTCATGTAACAGATATTGGCTAAAACACATAGCATAATTGGGAGCACCGTTGGTGCCATCACTGTACTGGTAAACTTTATAAGCCTAAGTTAGGGCCCAGGCATATGTGATTTATGGTGAAAACTTTGTAGGTCCAGGTGTACTTGCAGGTCTCGCCGTAAAACTTCTTGTAAGTCTTCTTGTGAGCAAGAAGATAAGCTGGGTGGTGCATGGAAATTAGAGTAGCTAGCTAGGTAGCTAGCATATATTCGTTAGTCACTTAACGTCAGCGCTTTTAATAGTTTTATGTACATGACCTTTCTCGGTCGAAAGGGCCTAACGTTAACCTGGACGAAAGGTCTAGGCCTAATTTTCAATCTCAAATTATGGTCATTCACCTGTTCTGTTACTCTCGGTTCCAGCTTCTTTTTTAACACTTCAAACGGAACGCCCAGCAGATGCGGAAGTTGTCCGATGATGAGCACTGGTTTTGTCCCAGGATCAGACACACTGATTTGCTTGGAGTACGACAGAGTAACTTTAGCCATCTTGGAAATATGGTCAGCCTCTTTCGGAATTGAGGTTCAGACTAGCCTAGTATATGCGTTTGTACAACGGTTTATATGTTATGATTTCTCACTGCACTGCATGTGTATAGACAGTCAGCTACGTATTGTGTGCTGCTGTTCAGTACTGTTATATTACACCCGTACCTATACTGCTACAGTACATTGGATTCACAGAAAAGCCATGTCTAGGTCAACGTGCGCAATGCGCGAGAAGTTCGACTATTAAAACGCATGGTGTGTATGGCGCGAGAAAGCGGAATATATTACGTACAAATATATATATGCTGTACTTGCGAAATATATACATGGTTAACTTCAAAAATACATTTTAGACATATTTGTATATATGTTTATAATAATATATTATCTAACAATAAGTATTCTGTAAAGATATATATATACTAAAACAAAAATTACATGTTTCTATGCCAAGAATATATTTATTCTCTAAGAGAAAAAAATATATATATTCTCTAAGAGAAAAAAATATATATTATCTAAGAGAAAAAATATATATTCTCTAAGAGAAAAACTATATATGTTCTCTAAGAGAAAAAAATATATATATTCTCTAAGAGAAAAATATATATATTCTCTAAGAGAAAAAAATATATTCTCTAAGAGAAAAATATATATATTCTCTACAAGAAAAAATTAATATACTCTCTTAGAGAAAAAATATATATATTCTCTAAGAGAAAAAATTAATATACTCTCTTAGAGAAAAAATATATATATTCTCTAAGAGAAAAAAATATATTATCTAAGAGAAAAAATATATATATTCTCTAAGAGAAAAATATATATATTCTCTACGAGAAAAAATTAATATACTCTCTTAGAGAAAAAATATATATATTCTCTAAGAGAAAAAATTAATATACTCTCTTAGAGAAAAAATATATATATTCTCTAAGAGAAAAACTATATATGTTCTCTAAGAGAAAAAAATATATATATTCGCTAAGAGAAAAATATATATTCTCTAAGAGAAAAAATATATATATTCTCTAAGAGAAAAAATATATATTCTCTAAGAGAAAAATATATATATTCTCTACGAGAAAAAATTAATATACTCTCTTAGAGAAAAAATATATATATTCTCTAAGAGAAAAATATATATATTCTCTAAAAAAAATATATACAATTGAGTGAAATGCGCCCTGCACCACTGACGTAACAGTTTACCTGCCTTACAGATTTCAATAGGCACTTGCGGTAGATCGCAGGAAATTTGAGCTGTGCAAATGACTTTCCCACGTTCGTTTCCTTTGCAAGGTTTGGCAAACTGCTTACGTAACACACCGGCTAACGTTCCAAGCTAATATCCTTGAAATGTGAAGAAGTGAGCAGTTACTGTTAAGCCGGCTAGTTACGTATACGCAGTGGCGTCACCAGATTTTCAGTCTGGGGGGGCACAGGGGGGCACCAGCATTTGATGGGGGGCACTTAGGTGGATACGGATCAACGTCCTGGAGAGGGGTCTAAGGGGAGGGGGTGCCCCTCCAGGCGCGGCGGAACGGGAAAATTATTGGGGGGGGGGGACTAATGTGTAGAGACTATCTAAGCGGAGCGCCACCATCGGTTGGCGCGGAGCGTACAAGAAAATTTTGGGTTTTTCAAACCCCCAGATGGCCGGAAACGGCACTTCCCGAGTGTTTTATGCTGCGAATACCTAGCCCTAAAATATGGGTCTCAAGCCTGCAATTTCTCAGATTGCAAGCCCCCAAGCCCCCCCCGGTTCCGCCGCCACTGCCCCCCTCCCCTTTGGAAAATTTTCGCATACGGAGGATGGGCTAGATGCAAAATGCTGCCACATTTGATGCTAAATTCGATTTGAAGATATCTCCAGAAATTGCTCTTTTTGAGGTAATGATTTTAACAAGGCGCAGAATTTTGCGGAGGATATGAACCACATGCTGTCGATATTATGCCTAACCCTATCAATAGAAGCTACATTTGTTGAATTAATGTGTGCATGACCCCGACTCCTTTCTTGTCCTTCTCGTTTTCGCCCATTATCTATTAAGATGTAACAGGTTCCAGCATCGTTATTGGCTCCTATCAGGGATCTCACCATGCAATCCAAAGTTTGATCACACATCGAGTATGGCTCAGTATGCAGGTGTGAACATTCGCCATTTGTTTCTACAAGCATCTGACCTCAAATGACCTCTGCACCCCTTACACAACAGGGTTAATATATGGGTCCACAAATATAGGCAAGTATGGTGCCTGCGGACCCTCACATTCTCACATTTCGTCAGCTCCTAACCTGTCAACCTCAGACCAAGGCAACATATTGCAGTACCCTCCCTTCTCAAAGTCATGTAGCTCGCGAAGCGGACTTGTATATCCGCTGGTATGGCGTGAGCACTGACACATTCAGTGTAAATATCGACACCTGTTGTGATGGCGCGGGTTACGACTTCGATACCCGACGTTCAAGGATAAACTTGTTAATTTTTCGCAGCTCATTTGAAGAAAATACGAATTACTGTGCTTCTTTGTCCTTATGAAAAACCAACTCAGATGATGGGAGTTGAATATAACAAAATATATATATATTTTTTTACCAACCCAAATCTCAGATGGGGGGGCACCCGGGGGGGGGGGGCACTAGGTTTTCCAGGGGGGGCACGTGCCCCCCTGGCCCCCCTTGGCGACGCCACTGCGTATACGGTACGAGAAGGCTTCGCTGTAATCCCTGGTACTATCATGTGCTATGTGATATCGCAAACCCACTAACTATGAACTGAGCAAACATGTGCGTTTTATGAATGGCCAGTGTAATGAACAGGCTGGTCACTGCTGAAGTTACTGAACAACTTAACAAACATCTTAGTCAGCACTTACAGAGCTCCGTACTTTGTACAGCGTATATATTTTTTCGCACAGAATATATTTTTCGTACAGAATATATTTTTCGCACAGAATAGGTCTTGAATATTAGAGAATATATATATTTTCTTTACACACAATAAAAATATATTTTTGCACAGAATAAGTAATTTTTCCTGTAGAATATATATTTTTTCTGTCTCAGAATTGATATATTTTGTTAGAGAAAAATATTTTTCTGTCAGAGAAATATATATGTTTTGGTACTTTGTACAGCATATATATATTTTTCGACCAGAATATATATTTTTTCGCACAGAATAGAATTTTGTTGTTAGAGAATATATATATTTACCGTACACACAATAAAAATATATTTTTGCACAGAATATAATTTTTCCTGTAAAATATATATTTTTTCTGTCTCAGAATTTATATTTTGTTAGAGAAAAATATTTTTCTGTCAGAGAATATATATGTTTTTTAACAAGATATGGCGCGAGAAAGCGGAATATATTACGTACAAATATATATATATATGCTGTACTTGCGAAATAAATACATTGTTAACTTCAAAAATACATTTTAGACATATTAATATATATGTATACACATATATATTCCCTGAAAATTATATTTATTCCCTTAAAGTATATATTTATATATTTTCCAGGTGTACAGATATATTTTCTTAACCACGAATATATATTTTGTGCAAAAAAATGTATTCTATCACTGTAAATATTCTGTAAAAAATATATATTCTCTATCACAAAAATATATATATTCTCTAAGAGAAAAATATATATTTCTTACAAAAAATATTTTCTAAAAAAAAAATATATATTTATTCTCTAAGAGAAATATATATATATATATATATATTTATATATATATATATATATATATATATATATATATATATATATATATATATATATATATATATATATATATATATATATATATATACTTCAGATATATATATACATATATACTTCAGATGACTTTCGTCTAGGAAGCCGTTTCCATCTAGGGACATTGCGCTTCCTATGAATATCCTGCCTGAAGAGTCGTCGCAAAAAGAGGGAGGGGAAATCCCCGGGCGTCTTTAAATTATAGAAATTGCAATTAGTTCACAGGATGTATATCAGTCGAACCTTTGCACCTTCAGCAAAACCAACCACTTGAGATGAAGAGACTTGGCTTCCTTAGAGGACGGGGAATTTGTCATCACGAGCCAGTCGAAGTACGAAAAAGATTCATACGTCGATTTGCCAGTGGGATGTGGTTGTGTGGGGTACCAGGGAGGGTGGGGAAGTGGATCAATAAAAGTTACCTTTCAAGTTAATGACTATTTCGGAAAAGAAACCTCAGCTGCCTTCCATGGCGTATGTACGAAGAAAAAACAAATGGTAGCAAATTGCAATCTATGTTTATTTTCCTGTTTACATTTCCTGCCAATGATAATTATCATATTGCTCTTAATTAATTAGTAATCTTTAATACTGGAATGAGTTTTTCTGTAGCTACTTTAATTATAACGTCATGAACCCCCCCCCCCCTCCCTTGGAATTCAAAGAAGTAAAACAAGAGCAAGAAATATCACAAATATTGCTTATAGCCACCGGGACCCCGCTGCATGAAAGCATACATTCCAAAGAAATTTAATTCCTCCCTCAAATGTATTTTTGTGCTTTAATTAAACATTCGAAAAGTGAAAATTTCACAGCTGAAGCCCACGGGTAGCCCCACCAGAGCTGAGAACACATTCCAGGGAAACTTAACAGTTCTCTCTAACATGCATTTTCGTGCTTCAGACTCCTTACGAATGAAAAAAACAAACAGTACAGCTTCTGGGGGGGGGGGGGGTTCGTCACCCTGGACTCGTGCTCTGGGAGTATGATATTTCACAGAGTAAACAATTAGAGTAGGCCTAATTCCTCTTTCTGACATGATCCGCTTCAAAGTCTGTAGCAGAGGAAAAGAACTATCTGAAAATGCTGCACCCACATGTACCGCCCCCAGCCAAGTGACAGTGTAAACAATCGAACTATACGCGTCTGAGTAAACAGCACATAAAATTAATACAGCACATAAATTATATATTTATTTCTGTGGTATAGGCCTATATGCTGTACCAACTTGCCACTTTGCTGTACGTTTTACTACGCACGGTTGGGCCAGTCACTGTATAGTCGGTCTCAAAACAGCTTATGGTCACATAATCCATCCACTTGTTTGCAAGTGGCACCATCTCCCAAATTTGCGAAAATTAGGCTGGCCAAATCAGATAGCAATTATATAGACCAACTGACAAAAATAGTGCACGGGCCTACTGATCTAAAAATCTGGAGAAAGACCACCGGACAGCGATGATACGAGAACCGGAAAAATATTCCACTGACGTCGATCCATAGATGATATTCTCTCCCGATATCCATCGGCAAAGTGGGAATTTAAAACAAGTAATTCCTGTCCTAAACAGAGGAGGTACGAGTGTACCATACCCGGGCATATTGAGGTGCCAAATATGTAAATAAATAAAAACTTGTTTGGGATTGGGTGGATAAGGACTCTCCTTGTGGGGCCCCAGTTACATTAGTGCTTCGCTCCTTGCTATACCACCCAGCCCCACACCCGACAAAAACGGTTGAAGTTTGACGGTCAAACCAGTTATTCTTTGGACAGCTAATCGGTATTGAAAAATTTCCGTTTGAAATTTTCCTGACGAAATTTAAACATTAACTGTACTTTTGTTAAAGTTCGACATTTAAGATTGAAAATGGCCTATCATTTAAAAAAAATCTCGGTCTTTAATTTAAATTGTGACGTTTTGACAAACTTTCCTCATAATCTGTTGAATTTTCATTTCAGGAAAATCGAAATTTATCATCTGATTTGCTGTCATTCTGTTCATGCAAAGGATCCAGCACTGCCACGGGTGCATCCCAATAGTTGATAAATTGAGGGCAGGAACATATACTCCTCCACTTTGAAATGTCGGGAGGGTCCCCTAGACTGACCCCATAAGTATCGCCTAGACTGACCCCATGATGTATATACGCATGTAGATATGCTTATTTTGGAGAAAGAATGACGATCGAGATATTGTGGAAATAACGTGGCGAATTCCGGACCCGACTGATATAGACAGGCTAAGAACATTAACATTTATAGAAGGGCCGTGGCAGAATCGCATGGTGCAGTATTTCAAGGATGGGTGTGGGCATGGGCGGCGATCATGGGGGGACATGTCCCCCCAATATTTTAGGTGGGGATATAGTATCTAATATCCCCCCAATATTTGGTGGCATAGTGTTTTGTGTGGCTTTAAATAGAAAATAATTCGTGAGATTATTTATCCAAATCATATTTGGCGGTGGCTAAAACTTCATACAACACATGCTGCATGAGGTAAATGACTCTTCGTGGTCGTTTCTGTGACCTGTGACCGTATAGCATGTTGTCACTCACGATTATTATCATAATATCTGTACATCTTTTGTATATGAGTGTAAAGGAAGAACAATCATATATATTTTCATTTTTTCATATATTGTCATTTTCAAGCCCGTGCCATTTCCGGTGATCTGGGGGCTATCAAAACTAGAATTTTTTTGTACGCTGCGCGCCAAGTAATGGTGGCGCTCCGCTTTGATAGTAATTAATTCGCCCGCACCCAAGCAAATGCCCCCCCCCCAATATTTGAAACAAATTGTCACCCCTGTGCGTGGGCCTGTGATCTCTGAAGTCAACTCGATTCCTTATCGGTGGTTTAGACGGCAAATGCAGCTATTCTGAGGCATCATTTAAACCAGGGTTTCCCTAACTTTATGCCCCACGAAACCCCTGTGGATGTCAGAGTTGTCCACGAACCCCCAACTTTTCGAGACACGTTCTGAGTCATTATTATACTACAATACCCATAACAGTGCTTCGTAAAAGAACAAGAGATGAACAAATATTTATTTGAAACTGTATGTTTCATAATTCAGTTATTTATCACATGCACAGTCAGTACTACTATGGCAACATATGCGTATGGAACGCGAAAAGAGTTTGTCGATAGGACTTTTGTACATTACCAAATTATATGATATATCAGATTTTATTTCAACAAAAAGTACTCTAGTTTTGACATTCAGAAACGTCTCACGAACCCCCTGGGATGGACTCACACACCCCATGGGGTTCATGCACCCCAGTTAGTGAAGCCCTGATTTAGACTAAATTAGTTTTATTAAACTAGGAACTTTTGTGTGAGGTAACAAGGGGGATGTACACCACACACCCCATGGCTCTGCGGCCCACGGTGTCCTGGCCCGGATGACTGCCTAATTATTCTTCACCGACAAAAATTAAAATCTCTTAAATTTCTATTCCCGTCTCTCCGTCGTCATCCCCGTCGATTCGATCGTGAATTCCTGTCGAAGGTCTCTCAAGTCCTCTTTCTACATTCCTGTGCTATCCATATTCGGAAACAATAAGACTCACGTACACTGATTTCATAATGAGTGGTTTAATTACAAACGTGATAGCGAATCATAAGGACGAAATCGCGGCCGTATGGAAAGCCATTTTAACATTTAATCGGGAATTTTAGATATCTGAAATTGTTTCTTATTTCAGATATCTGAAATTGAATTCGAGATATCTTAAATAGATTTCGAGATATCTGAAATTCTAATTCAGATATCTGAAATTGAATTCGAGATATCTGAAATTGAATTCGAGATATCTAAAATAGATTTCGAGATATCTGAAATTCTAATTCACATATCTGAAATTGAATTCGAGATATCTGAAATTGAATTCGAGATATCCGAAATTGAATTCGAGATATCTGAAATTCTATTTCAGATATCTTAAATTTAAATCGAGATATCTGAAATTGAATTCAAGATATCTGAAATTGAATTCAAGATATCTGCAATTCTAATTCGAGATATCTGAAATTGAATTCGAGATATCTGCAATTGAATTCGAGATATCTGAAATGCATATGCATAAATTTCCGATTAAATGTTAAAATGGCACGTATGGAAAGCCATTTTAACATTTAATCGGGAAAATTCAGATATCTGTAATTGAATTCGAGATATCTGAAATTGAATTCGAGATATCTAAAATTCTTTTTCAGATATCTGAAATTGAATTCGAGATATCTGAAATTAAACTCGAGATATCTGAAAATGAATTCGAGATATCTGAAATTGAATTCGAGATATCCAAAATTCTATTTCAGATATCTGAAATTGAATTCGAGATATCCGAAATTGAATTCGAGATATCTGAAATTGAATTCGAGATATCTTTAATAGATTTCGAGATATCTGAAATTCTAATTCAGATATCTGAAATTGAATTCGAGATATCTGAAATTGAATTCGAGATATCTAAAATAGATTTCGAGATATCTGAAATTCTAATTCACATATCTGAAATTGAATTCGAGATATCTGAAATTGAATTCGAGATATCCGAAATTGAATTCGAGATATCTGAAATTCTATTTCAGATATCTTAAATTTAAATCGAGATATCTGAAATTGAATTCAAAAAAAAATTCAATATGGCCGTATGGAAAGCCGTTTTAACATTTAATAAGGAATTTCAGATATCTCGAAATAATTTCAGATATCTCAAATTAAATTACAGATATCTCCAATTTATTTAAGATATCTACAAATAATTGCAGATATCTTAAAATCAATTTCAGATATCTCGAAATACCAGGGAATTTCAGATATCTGAAATTGAATTCGAAATATCTCGAATTCAATTTCAGATATCTCGAATTCAATTTCAGATATCTTGAATTCAATTTCAGATATCTCGAATTCCATTTCAGATATCTCGAATTCAATTTCAGATATCTTGAATTCAATTTCAGATATCTCGAATTAAATTTCAGATATCTGAAATAGAATTTCAGATATCTCGAATTCAATTTCGGATATCTCGAATTCAATTTCAGATATCTCGAATTAAATTTCAGATATCTGAATTAGAATTTCAGATATCTCGAAATCTATTTTAGATATCTCGAATTCAATTTTAGATATCTGAAATAAAATTCCAGATATCTCGAATTAAATTTAAGATATCTCGAATTTAATTTTAGATATCTGAAATAGAATTTTAGATATCTAAAATAAGAAACATTTTAAGATATCTGAAATTCCCGATTAAATGTTAAAATGGCTTTCCATACGGCCGACGGAAATTTCCCGTTGTTTTCACACATTACAACTGAACAGTGCTCCATGACGTCAAGTTATTTAAGAACAAATGTTTCATTCCTAATCATAATGTGAGCAGTTATGCATTTATGAACAGCCTTGCAACTTAGGCAAGCTTGCTGTGTTCGTACCTGTTGCATTCATTATTAGTGAGTAGGTATGGCAAAAGGACATATGTTAATCAATTGTAGCACTCAACCTATGATTGATATTTAAGATTGAAGTGAATCAGACTTCTTAGGAAGGGAGGGAACAGAGAAGAGCTGGTCCAGGAGGCCAGGATACCGTCTGCTCTTGGCCTGCAGAGTACTTTCAATTGGATAGTTGACCTTGAATGCCTGTCCCATAGAGAACACTGCAAAGTTCAGACTGAATCACCCCATTTAAACCACTTAAAGGCATTGAAGACTCGCCCAAACCACGTGCCGCGCAAGTGAAGTTTTCTCTTTTTGTTGCTACAAAATGCAGACAGTAATGAAACGTGATACCTTGTTATCTTTTATCTAGACCTGAGATGTCCATCACTGCAATGTACACTCTGTTGTGGGTATTGACCATAGCTGTTTGTATTGACTGTACACTAGTATCTAAATACTGACGATAGCAAGCTGTGTGTGCATTTTCTGGGATCGATGGTGGTGTTAACACTTCTGTTACACCTCATTCGAAACTAGGTCAGCTTACTGGCATGAGACGTTTCTTTGTGCGCGAGTCTTCAAACCCTTTAATCATATATTTTGTTTAGTAGGACTGCTCACTCCCTTAGGGTAAGCCATGTTTTAATAGGCCTGAAGTTTGCCCTGAAAGTTTTTTCGTAAATGAGAGTTGTATTACTTAGGTGGCAAGGAATACTTAACTTACACAGAATGGTCAAGATTCTTCTGTACACAGAGCTACTTGTACAGTAGTACCCAATCTTTGCAACTTGGTTTTGAAGCTTGTAATGTTTGTCAAAGTCTTCAGATCAACAGGCACTATAAAGAGATGACACTTTGTTCTCCGTCTTTTGACCACAACTGTGAACAAATCTTCCATACATCAAACTTCACTTGAACCACTTCCCTTCTAGAACATTGTACTGACATGCTTATGTATAAAACTTACGGGTCTTGAACTATTGATGTCATCCTTCGAGAGAGCTTGTTGCCAGTGCTCCAAATTCTATGTCACTAGGTGGCTTGTTCACAGATCAAACTTAAAGAGAAGTACCTTTATATTTAATATCAATTATTCACTAGTTTCTAGCACTGATAATTCCCATCATAAGGCTCATATGCTAAAACCACATAGTAAATCTGTATACACTACCTACATATTATTGGCACACTTTATGTGTGTAAAAGATCAGCAATATTATTCTACTGCAGAGGCTAGGAAAGAGCTAGTGGCTAGTTTCAAAGCAGCACCCAGCTAAAGAGGCCTTAACTGTATTTTGGACAGTCAAGACAATACAGTCATGTTTGTACTCCTAAAATATTCTGGGCAATGGGATTAAACTGAAAGGTTCCTATCTATTAACCTGTATATCAGATAAGCAAACCATTTAGTACGGTGCTGTGTATTTGTTTGTTTGGATTGCTGACAGAAAAGGTGAAATTATTCTGAAATACATTAAATCAATTAAGGATTGATATTATGATCTCGACTTTCACCTAGCATACATCTTTCACTCTCATAACCCTCCTTGCTACAAAAGGGTTTAAAACTACAAAACAGCTGCCTGTTGTAGCATTCTTATGGGTTGCGTTGCATTCATTACTCGCCAGTAATTTAATCATTTTATCGTAATCACAACATACACGTTAGAGATACTTGTAAACTGAAACTTCTCAAAATATTGGTTGTAATCACATTATCACTCTTCAAGAAATGAAGACAACATGTACTATAATATGACATAAAACTAATGAATATAGATATTTATTTTTAATCATTGTTCTCAAATGCAGATGGAGCAGTTGTCAATAATTTTTAAAGGATGTTTCTGGATTATGTGCCTGGCCCCATACCCCTCCCCCCCCTTAAACAAAGAGAACAATAAACGATAGTGCACTCCACTCACCAGATCCAGATGTTGTATCAGAACAAGGTACTATAAATATTTGTTAAACCATTTAGAGAGTCATCTCAATGTAAAGCATACTTGTAAGCTTATATGTATGTATTATGTGAGCTTGAGTCCAAACTTGGTTAAGATACTGTTTCATTATATACTTGGCAGAAGCAAAACTCCCTGGAAAGTGCATAGGGTGGGTAGTGGTTTGTTCATTACAGAGCTACACTGTGACAGGTAGCCATATCCTGAGCCTAGCTGAGATGATATCCAGTCCAGAGTAGAATCAATGCATCAGCTGTGTCAATATATCTCACTGTCTGGATCGAGAGTGACATCTCTAAGATTGAGAACGATCTACGACAGAGTTGCCGAGGCACGTGTCATCTTGCCAAGATAGCAAAATACTGTTTATGAGAAGATAGGAAATAACTTCTCTGCAGTTTGGCTTCATCACAGGTCTGGTTTGGTACCTCCGCCAGCCAGGGCACATGGAATTAACTCACGTCTTTGTTCCATAGAGAGATATTTCTCCACCAATGCATAGAATGACTGCATATCTGACACATGACCTTGTCTGTGGAGACGAGAAACAATTCATGCAATTAGCTAGTCTTGGGTCAATTCCTTGTCTTAATAGTTGTTTGTGAGGATGAATAGTAGTTAAAGACATGAGGTCTATAACTGAGAGATGATAAAACTGGTTGCATGGCTGTACCTTTTCATGAGCAGTATTACATCTTCGGTGTGGATGGTTTTTCTCTTGGCATGTGAACTGTAATGTGCCAAGTCTTTGGTGACCTGCTCCAGGAACTTGTCAGTGCTAGAGAAGAAAACAGTAGACAATGTTTTATTCAGATATGAGACACAATCTATCATTGTAGAGTTTTGAGAAGTTTGACATCGAATGAGGACTTCGACAGAGCCAAGGTTTCGAGTACATGAACATAGTCATATTCTGCATGTTCTGTGAATGTTGGTAAAAACTATGCCACCAGCTAAGCAATATGGCTTCCCATAGGAAAATGAAAGACCTTATTGAACACGATGCAGTCATCTTATTATGTATGAATACTTAAATGAACATGTGCAGTAGTGCTGCACCATACATGATAGTATACATTTTACATAGAAACATAGAAAAAGTATACATAGAAACAGTTTGAGTTACAAAATGATTTTGCTGAAGGTTGTTGACACCTATGAAAGTTAAAGCTTTATTATTGTTTCCAGTTGCTTGTACTTAAATTTACAATCAGGTCAGTCTGTTATATATTCCATTTTACACAATGACCAACAAGATAACCTGCTACAATAAAGTATTTCTTTCATATATTTCTAACATCATTTTGAGTTACCACTCTTCTCAAAAACGAATCTAGTTACATCGAATGGGCAATATGAACTTAGAGATAAACTTGTTTGCAAATGAAACAAAGGTCATTCATTACATTAATGCGCTTCATTAATTGTTAACAAAATGGTGGGATGAAGAATTCTCCCAATTTCTCCAGCCAGATGTCTATAGTGGTAAGGAGTGCCTGATATTTATTGTCTTACCTTTTAGGTAAAAAATTTCACTTGCCACCAGGAAGGTAACAGAGAATACTTTTGCACGATTGTACAATTGTGCTATGCTTAAGTATGTATAATGTGGGCATGTGCAATCCTATTAGTTCATTACTAAACAAAAGTAAACCTTTCTTTATTTCAAAGTCGCTGACCATGGAAGATTTATACATACTAAATCTGCTATAGAACAATAAGCCAATGGATATTTTCATCCCCTAAACAAAACCTGTAGTTGCAGTGTAACTAAATGCAATGTTGAGTGCTCACGTTGGGTCTCTATATGAAGATGATATAGGGTCATTCCATATCAAGTCACCAGAATTTGGAGCATGTTGTGGTTCGACCTCTTCTAAACATGACCAAATTTATTGTGTGCTTGGACTACTATAAAATAAGCATATTCTGAGAGTTTTAGTTGCATTGCTTCAAACTTGGCCAATTTATCACACTTTGAAATTTGGCAATTTGTTGCCACGGAGGCATTTTCTTGATTTTTGAAGTCTGACTTCTCAGCAGTTAAACATCCTACTACTTTCTTATTTCAGAAGTCTATAGATTTTATCCCATAAAAATGGGAAATAAACAATTTAGGCTATAAAAGTATTGTCTTGTGGAGTAAGGTCAACTTAAAAGTGCCAAAATATTCAATTTTGGTATTTTTCGCTGAAACATGTGCCATTTGTGATAAATTGCTCCTAAACTATTGCTTCAGGATACTTGATTCTCTCAGAGGTTATAATGGCTAGTCCAACAATTTGACATGGAATGACCCTATAATATGAAGAGGCATAATGCCATTACAGTCATGCTGACATTTTTAAATTCTATTTCAAAGTGTCAAGGAAATGCTGGCAGTCAAATCAGTGTTTGTAAGGGACTGCATGTTTAAGCATATATTAATGCTAGTATCTGAGTGACAAATTCATTGTAATCAAACTATATTGTTGATTACTGGCTAATTAGCTATGAGTGAAACAAGTAGATTGTGTTAGTTTAATCAACTAGAATCATTGTTGAATAATACTGGTATTGGTGAGTGCAGTAACACTAGCAATCAAATTATAAAAAGTATGCACTGTGACCTTTTGCAGTTTAATATTACAATTTTATTGTGTATGTGTATGATTTGATAGATAGCGTAAGCAATGAGGTCCAAGTAAATGCTTGGACAACAGCTGCAAAAATTATCACTACACAGCTCAGTTGAAGGGTATTATAATATTAATAATTATTATCGCTTTAAAATGACTTATTTATAGATTTTCATTTTCAATATTTTATAGAGAAATATCGACATTTAAGTACTGTCCACGTAATCAATAATTTGACAAGTGTAATCACTTTGGTGTGATACTTCTGTCTCTATCTGGCATGATAAGTGAAAGAGCATCATCCCTCTGTTATGATAATCATGTGACCTTAACAGCCACCAGTAGTTCTTATCCCCAAATACTACTCTTACTACAACCTCCATAGGAAATATTTAACTATACTAACAGTAATTGATCTATTTGAACATCCTCAGAGTCTGAGCAATAATCTATAGGATGTCACACTTCAGGACAGTAATACCGTTGGAAATGTTCAGAATTCTTAGCATGCTAAAGTTTGAGGTTTTACTGGTCACCTTTAAATCTCTGTGAATACCTTTCGTCTTATGCACTATTGATCATTCTACACCCCCCTCCCCCTTCCCCTCCCCATACCCCCTGGATTGAGAGGCATGTTTTAGAGTGTTTGGCTGTTGAAATGACCTGTTATGTATTTATTCACATATTTTCTAACAGCAATTTTCATGTGCTGTTGACAATTTTACATGAATTTGAACCTGCATGGAAACTGCTGTTCTGTGTGTGTTTGTTCTTATGTTCATAACATGCTTACAGGACTCAACAGTTTTAGTGTTACAAACCATCAGGCCTCGACAGTTGGGTTATTTATTGGCTAAATGTCAGCGGCATTCTCTGTTTGCAAGTAGAAACCCCCCCCCAAAAAACACTAGCACTTTCCTATAGGTATAGACACATGTTGCTTTGGTATTAATTCAAGGAGAGTGCCAGAGTGAATTTTATTTTTAGGCTGTAGATATATGAACTGGTATTTTTTAATTAGTAATGACAGTTGTGAAACTCTAGGCCTGACCAAACATTATATGATGACAACTGACAAAATAACAAACACTCACCAATCCTCAATAGCTTCCCATGCACCTTTGGCGATACTCCCATTGCTGAAATGGGTGAAAATACTCTTAGTTAAACTCATTGGGAGTGCATGGGGTTTCCTTAAAGATCTTCTTCTGCGTGGTAATGTCCGCTGTGTACCTGGTGGTTGTGCTCTGTGAAAAAAAGAAGAAGTTACAAATGGAATATCTTAAGTAATGAGTGGTCAAATTATAACAGAAACATAGTCAGGCAAAGTTTATCTCATGGAATGAAAGTTTGTAGACGGTTTCCTACAAATGTTCCGAAATTATGGCAAATAAGAAAAATAGGAGTTACATTTCAAACATGTTGGGCATTCTATACCATCGTGACTGGGCTGCTGTGACTCGGTGTAACATCTTTGATATCATAATCAATCAGCTATCATTACTTTAAATTAAGAAAAGACCTCACCTTCTCCCTTGGCTCTTATATGCAGCTGGTGTTTTGGCAGCCGGGGTCTTTCTTCGTCCACCTAATAATGCACTTGGGGTTACCATAGGTGAAAAGATACTTGAGCTGTAACAAAAACAGAATGTGTCAATTTCACAGATATAACAAACCGTAGGAAACCTACTACTAAAGGTTGCAAAATAATATCAATTAAGTGATTAAGATGAACATTCCAAGACCAAAGTAACATGTAGAGTATATCTCGTCCTTATGTAAGCTGCTGTCAAGCTGCTTTCACAGGCTCATCAGTGATTGGCATATGTTTGACTTACCTGCTTCTGCCTACCAAACAGAAGCAGAAACTGAAACATAATAAGACACGGTCTACAAAGGGAATTTGAGATCTTATAGTTGCCTAATATATCTGCCATTGCTTTAGCTGTGACAGAATTAATGGATGGTTTAAAGTTCTTACATATCTTGTTCTTCGTCTTCATTAGTATGGCTAACATCACTGGTATTTCCATCTAAGTTTTCAGCCTCTGGTTGACTTATATCCAGCATCTCATCACTTTCTGCAGGGCTCTCTGTACCTTCTCCATCTTGAACGACAGAGGTACCTGACCTATTAACAACATCTTGTGTCGTTCCCCGCTGCTCGGCTGTCACCGAGTTCTTCTCTGTTAGCGTCCTCTGTCTCTTGGCAGACGACGGCTCATCTTCCTCTGTTGATGATGAGTTCTCACTAGCAGGTTGGGTCATGGATTGATGGTCACTCACTTGATGAACTTGTATAGTGTTGGCTGCTGCTACCTCACCAAAGGACATATTTGACAAAGAGACTGCAGATGTGTCTGGAGAACATAAAAAATAACTTTAACAAGCTTCTTACACACTTATGGCTCCCACTACAAACTATTGGCAATAGGACATAAAACAGTACTACTCTGTATATTTATCAGGTATCCTCTTCCTGATATAGACAGTCCCATATAAACCATACACAGGCTCAACAACAACAACAACAACCAACTGGCAGGTTTTGTAGACATTTATCAGTCATATAACAGACTCTAAAGACTTGAGTAATCGATTCTCTATTTGTATGCTACTCTACATGCCACTGAACCTGCCATAGAGTTTGTTATCCAATTTCCTGATGCTTGAAAACAACCTTGACATCACTCATGTTTAGGTGGCATACTCCTATTAGAGTCAATATCCATCCGCCCGATTGTTCTTCTTCAGGAAAAGTGCCAAAAAGCTGCACGAGAACATCTTTTTTGACCTGTTATCAAATCATGATCTACTTGTTTGTAGCTTGCATGTTGAAGAGCATGAATCGTACATCTGGTGAAAAAAATGGGTCAACTGAGGCAATTTTAGACCCCTTTAGGCTTCCCAGGAGCAGCGTATGAAAATTGTGAACAGGTTTGTTTACAAGTGGCAAAACTTTTGGCTCGGATAGCAAAAAATCTGCACGGTCATGGTACAAAAAATTGATGGTGCCATGAAAGGCCAACTCGTCAGCTACCCAGTGATGGGTAGCGTTTAGCTAGTGAAAACTTCTATCTAGACTTAGAGACCACATTACATTTGTGATTTAGTGTGTAAGTCAATGGGGCTTTGAACGGGCGTATGCTACCTTTAGCTGAACATTTGGATTACGAAGGTTGTGTCATACAGTTTATTTTCCTGGGTTTAACAGGTACAGTTTATTACAATGATGAAAGTAAAATGGAGAAAGTGAAGGGGTTAAAGCCATGTTTTAGAACTTTCCCAGTATCCCCCATGACCATGTTTCATAGTAAAACTCCACCAATATCTCTGTCAGTCCCTTAAATTGGAAAAAAAGCGGAAATTATAAATCTTGAGCAATATTGGCTTGAATACAGATGAAATAGGTCAGCACTTGAACTATGCTTGCCAAGAGGAGAAATACTGTCTAATCTTCTACTTCAGCATGTGCTGAAATATTTTCTTTGCTTGGCTTTGGAGTAAGATATAAAATGAAACTACAGAAACTACTAGATAAGAGTCAGTTTACCTTGCAAGATGTCCAATTCTTCATGTTCTCCTGCTGTTTGAGGTTGGGTGGCTAACTGAGCTAAAGATGCAATCTCCACCTCCATCTCGTCCTGGGATGAAACATCCTCGTCATTTGCCGTCGTTGTCCTTCCTGTTTGCCTAACCTGGAGATAAACAAAGATGGATGAGCTAGGAGTGTATGTCAGGAATAGATACAGGGCTCAATATACTGTACAGTAAACAATGGATTGCACAGTTTTGAAGGTGATAATTAACCAAAGCCAAATACATATTATAATATCAGTGTACCACCCTGCAGTGATTACTCTCACATTGAAGTAAATAGGTAAGGATTCAAACATAGAGCTATTGTAAGATATATTCATTCATAAGACTCAGTGTTGTTCTTATGTATGCCATTGCTGTTGCTATGTTTTGTATGCTCCTCCATGTGAATTTGCATTTAAGCAGATCCAGTTGATTGTTATTTAAATATTTCTTTGTTAGGGTTCACTGGAGAGGCCCATAAAAACATTGTGGAGGTCAAAGTTCTGTATATTTGAAACTTTGTTAAACCTATTCTTGCATGTGTAGGATTTAATATGCACACATTTAAGATTCTATTACCACATCATATATATGCTACTGTACTTGAATAGTTGACTGCTTTGAAAGTTTAATTTTGCTGGGTTAATTACTTAATCTCCCAAGAATTTGATGTCTGAAATTTATCATCAGTTGTGGAATTTTGTAACAGCACATACTGTCATATAAAAGGATAATAATATTGGAAAATTATTCTGGTATTAACTGATACATCTAATTTGTTTACAAACATATAGTAACATATTAAACAGGGATGAGCCTGGGGTAATAAAAAATTCACTGAAGTTCATGGGTGATACTGTACTAACGCCAAAGGCGTCAGTCAGCACACAGCGCAACACAGTTACAGGTGGGGTCCATGGGCCTACCTTAGGGCCCTTGGGGGGACCAAGGGCAACGCCCGGGCTGGGATCCAGGGGTCGAAACCCCCAGTAGCTCTGAGAAATTAGAGGTTTAAGACAACATTTTGGTGCCTATTTTATAAAGAATGTTGAATTTACTTAAACACTCAAAGTAAAGTTTTCACACTCAAAATGTGCACACTGAAGCCACATTGCCTAGCCTGTCGTTTTCACCCTACTTGATTCTTTCAATCATGGCCACCCATAATTAAATAGTCACTGTTCATAAAATGTACACAATGGTCAGTTTTAATCTGGAATAATATATTCAGCAGCTACAGCACTACACTTCTCCTCAGTTGTCCCTACTCTAATGATACTAAAATATTGAAAATCATGGGAAACTTAAGAAAATATTGTTACAATAATTTTGGGAACATTATGAAAATCCAGAGAAAAAAAATTGGGGTATAGCATAGGAAATGAAAAACATAACGCTGTTGTTGGAAACGCTGTTGTTGGAAATTCACAGAAATTGAGAGGTGTAAATCTCGAAGTCAGAAAAGAAATCACAGAATTCCGCAATTCGTGGAAAAGCTCATGCCTGATTAAATAAATTGATATTTGAATCCTTCTTTAACACAAGAGATTACTTGTGACGGAGAAGAAGAACCAATATACACCTCTGATTCTTCTGGTATGCTGTGAAGAGTAGAATCTGAGAAAGATGAAACATCAGCTACATCCTTTTGCATTCGTTGATGAATCCCAGATTGGAAGGCATCTTTTGGGATGTTAGCTACTCCTCTTTGCCTTTTAATACCACCTTTAGTTCTTCTCTCCTGACTCAAGACTTCAGGCGTGTCAACATCAGGTGATATCAAACTGTCAAAGAAAAGAAACAAGAGTTTGTACAATATTTAACCTCAGCCAAGTACCATGCAAACAACAGGAAAACTGGGAACAGCTCAGAGGATGCTTGAGATTTGTTGCTTATTTAAGATTTTTTTTACTATGTTTTTCATTTGAGACACTTGGTAACACATATCAGTAACAGCCAAATTTTGAAAGATTGGTCGCTACATTTGGCAAAAAAATTGTCATCGATAGAAAGATAATCTTACTCTGCAATTCTTCCTTGGTATGCATTCCTTTGAACATCTGTTTCTGATTCATTGTCAGTGCTTGTCCGGACTACCACATGAGCAGCTGGAGTTTCAGGGGCAGCTGTAAAGATACATTCATACCACAGTTAGCTTAACAAAAATGATTTGTGGTATGAGAGATGTCTTGATATGCACAAGCTTTTCCTCTTATTTTTTTTATCAGAATTAAATGAAGAAAACTATCAACTAAGAATAGACAAAAAATAAAAAGATAGAGAGAATGCTCTGCAGGATAGTGGTATTTGGGGGGGGGGGGGGAGGGTGGGCAGGTAGAGAAAAATTGGCATATTATATATGTAAGCATTGGACCTGAAGTAATTCCTACAGAAGCTCATAAATAAAATATATCTTATAAAAATAGTTTGTGTAAACTTGATCATTTGCACTTATTTCTAGTTTGAGCAATTATTATTGTTCAATACTGTATATGTATCAGCACTTAAGTCCAGTACATCAAATAAAATGAAGAAATACATTTCTTTGGCACAGTAAACAGTAAGCGTATTTTGTACAGTTGTTGCATTGCCAAAGATTATGAAGTGAAGGCACGTCAACACTGTACTGTATTTCATAGTACTGTAAAAGACATTATGTTATGTACAGGCAAGGAAATGGCAAAAGCTATTCTAAGAAATAGTCCAGGTTTGTTTCCATGTTCAGACAATCTCTGGTCCTACCTGTGAGGATAACCCAGATTTTGAATCAAATTTGCACTGCACTTCTAGAATAGCTAAAGAATTTGCTTGTGATAAAATAATCCAAATGGTGATATTGGTGAGGAGACTATCCTGTGATTGAAGAAGCTTGTTTCTATTCAACAAAACAAAAAAGCAAAGTCAAGTTTATTCTTCTATCTACACAATACCAAGGGAATAAAAGTAGAACTAACTAGAGGCGAGTAAGCCACGAATAAGTCCTCTTGGGGTTGGGTCTTGGCTCCCTGATGACTGCAACCTAGCTATTCGCGAAGATTTCCGAATAGCAGATAACGGAGGTGTCGGAAGGACACGAGTGTTTCTCGCTGGAGATTTCTTTGCTGTTGAAGATGTTTGTAAGACGCCTTTGATCTAGGATGATATAAAGTACCAGAATAAGTTTTCCAAAAATAACATCAATCCTTTCAAAGTGGATAAATTGAGAAGAGACTAGTTTTGAATTGGAGAAGGTAGAAAGAATAACAAAGAGCATGCCATGATGTACAATTAGCTTTAAGGTCTGCCACGCCACACTTGCTTTATAATAGATCTACACATATGACACTGAGAATGTGTGTGAGAGTAATGGATACTAGTGGTGTCTTCAAACCAGTAAAAAGGAAATATGTACATACAAGTAGAGAGGACTTTCCCAACAAGAGTAAAAAGTAAAAATGTGAAATAAGTTCTTGCAAGTATACTTTTACAAAGCTTTAAATTGATAAGAAAATCTCATTTACCATGACCAATAAGCATCTTTCAAATCCTCTCTGACTACAAATTCAAGTGCATTGATTTACGATAAACCTACCAATGTTCCTGGAGTTGCTTCTGCGAGTGATCTTCGTAGAGATCGTCTCCGAGTTCTGGTAGTGTTCACAGCACTTTTGGTGATTGAGTTGGCTTCCAGGACACCTTGGATAATTCCTCTAGGTGTTACTTTTCTGGACGACATGATCGATATCTATCTTGATATCAAGTTCTGAACTCTGAAAGAAAATATGTGCAGAGGTGGGACAATAGCTTTTTAGTTCAAGAAAACTGGTTGATGAAGATTGTCTCTGAATTTATCAAGAAGAAAAGATGAAGGAGGTGTGCTCAAGTTCTCTGAGTAATGAATCAGTTTCATAACTCACCGTCCATGACCAAATTTGATCATCAACAATGAATTTGAAGTGTCATCACCCAGATATTTTTGCAACACGCCAAATGGGGTTGGATTGTTTGCATGACAATTAAAATCTTATAAGGGCCTACTGTAGGCTTCCGAGGGCTAGCTTAAAGTAATGTGCAAATAAAATGCATGGGTCTGTACAAATTTACTCAGTTTAGTACTTAAGGTACTAAGGTATTGAAAGGTCAGGGATTTGCTTACTGAATGTATGTGTCCAATTAATGTTTTCAAGAAGATTTATTACTTTGATAGTACAAAAAATTGATGCTTACTTTCTTTACTTGATATCTATAAATGGCCCACAATTTGGGCAAAAAGGTGTATATCATCACAACTGTGATAACTTAGTACAAATATCAGTGCAAAAAACCCAAATGCAAAGCTGGGACCCTATCCAATCCATGGTGGAAACTAGAGTTGGGGGATATATCGAAATTATTATTATTGTGATAATTTTTTTTCAAGACAATATTTTTTGAGGATTGAACAAATGACGATAATTTCTTGTGAAAGAAATTTGAAATAAATGTGGAAAAAAAATGCGATTATCCTTTCTCCGTTTTATGTGTAAATGTTATTCTAGCATTCCATGGTTAAGAAAGTTGAAAAGAAATAAAGTTTATCAACTTCATTTACTGACTTTTGAAGTGCTTCGAAACAAAGCCGTCCTTTACAACATGTTCGCTACGTACACATATACACAATGAGAACGGTGTTAGCGACCCACCCTGTATAAACCACACAGTACTACTGTATGTGATAATGTGTTTGTACATTCAAGACACAGAGCTGTATTATTATTTTGTTCTGACAGCTTTCAACAAGACTGTGGAGCGTGTTTGACCTCGTGATTGGTCTGTATTAAAAGTCTTTACGTCACTATTGAATTTTAACGTGTACTACCAGGGAGTTTTTATGGAACAACTCCCTGGTACTATACGCACTGTACTGTATGGAGGGGGGAGTCAATATGGGTCTCACCGATATGAGTCACATGTGCAGTACCTGGAAAAGTTTTAAGCATTAATTCGCGCCAAGTATTGCATCAAACGAGGCAAAAAGATGTGTGACAAAACTAGTGACTAACTCGCACAATGTATGTTTCTGTTATGTAACAAAGGTGCCAATTGCCCAGCTTCGTTGAAACAACAGGGTTTATGTTTCAGGGTTGGCCGGTTTTTACCGCCCCGGTAAAAACAAGTTTTTTACCGGTTTTTACCGGGAGGTTTTTCCCACCTATAAGTGGGAAAAACTGGGAAAAACCGGGAAAAACCTCAAATTATATAGAATTCCTAAAAACTCATGTGGAACTTGTGGAGGAGCATAGAATCTACAAGAAAATGGCATCTTATGGTAGGGGGTTGGGTTACATCCAAAAAACAGCTATGATCTATAACTTGTGAGTTTACCGATTAGACTATTATAAATAATTCAAATAAATAATATACTGGATGCTCAAATCAACCAACTTTATTTTCCTATCGAGATGCATAATTCCATTATCTAGAGAATGGACTCGTATCAAACTGTTGGTGCCTCCTAGGGCTATGGTTCGTCATATTATACATGCCACATTAGTCCGCTCAGATCCAAATGATGATTCACATCCAAGAACGATCACTTCATGTCTGCGATAAATTGTACTCTGTTCACACTTCGAACTAGGCACTGTACTATGCTTATATTGCTTATAGGCACTGTACTAAGTGACTGTTGTGACATCAACTAATTTGAGAATAAGTAACAATTGGAACAGTTACTTGTGTTGTTGATACTCCTACCTCTTCAGTTAGCCTATACACAGGAAGTGCCCAGTATCACCTCACCTGTCCACCTCAAAGTGTTTAATCACTCATGCATGAAGTTGTATAATAATTGGACCATGTTTGCATCAAGGTAAACAGTTTGGTTGTGTGAATGGCTCCATAGGGCCATTGTGCGTTTAATACTTTAATTGGGCCCATGTGCCTTACAAAGTTTCAAAGCAGTTTCTATTGAGCCCCCTGGATTGAAGTTCACCTCAATAGACTGTTGCCCACTGTATTAATGGAATGAACTGTCTGAGCACATAATATTATATTATTATATGGTTCCTTGTCCCTTTGAGGCTTTGGATGCCATGGTTCGCCACTTCGTTCTATCCTCTGCTGTTCATGCCACATAATAGGCCTGAAGAATTTAGGAGGGGTGAATGTCCCAGTGTAGACCTATAATGGTTTGGGCAATAGGCAATGCATACTGCTAAAGAGATCGTGACAGAATAACTATACATGTGCAATACGAAAAATACTCTTTTTTCCACAAAAAGTAGAATAAGAATGTGATAAAATAGCTCAAAATGAAGCTAAGAAACTCCCATATTCAATAAAATATGCCTGTCATGAAACAATATCGTGCCTACTGATGACCCTGCATTTTACGGACAATTAATACTAGTTTTCGAGACGGAGGCGGTTTTTACCGGTATTTACCAGTTTTTCCCGGTTTTTACCTGGTTTTTACCGCTTAGTGGGAAAAACAGGTTTTTCCCGGGAAAATGCCAACCCTGTTATGTTTTAAAAATAAGCCTGTTAACTTATACAGCTTACAACTGCAACTTTGCAAGTGCCCATTCTAATGGAAGTATAACGTGTTTTCAGGTTAGTGCGCCATATTATCAAGAATGAAAGTGACACAAGCTAGCCTACCTAGGCCTATATTGTCAACGTTTAAGTGTCAATTATTTTTTTTGGAGTTGTAGGCCACAAGCATTGAAGAACTAATTATTTGTGTTCTTTTAAGTCTAATGTCAGACGACTGGGAGTTCTTTCAGTGAGCATGTACTGGAATCAGTACCTGTAATTAAGAAAGTTGCTTTTGTTCCAGAGTCGGGAATGTCAATATTACAAATTTGTTGACGCAAATGATACAATAAATTCCCCCCCCCCCCAAAAAATCCATGGATATTTATTTTCAAGGGAACAGTTCATAACAAACTCAGATATTCTCTTCAAATGTTCCCTCCATATATCTCTCTTTCTCCGTCCAGTCAAAGCTTGACATGTACGCTAATTCTGTTAGAGGAAAAATTATCGTAATTATCGAAATATCGCGATATTTTTTAAACTATTTATCGTGACGGTAAAAAGCAATTATCGCCCAACCCTAGTGGAAACATTAAAGTGAAAGGGCAGAAAAAGAAACATTTTCTGCTGTAAACTACGCCATAATGCTTCTTTGCTTCAAGTTCACTTTGCTGCAAATTTTATCTTTCAGTATCAACACAGAAATGTAGGGATTGCATGCAATTTTCACCAGGATTCTATTAGTATGCCGAACCATGTTACTTCTTTCATTAATTAAAAATGTATTTTCGATTGGGAATATCCTTCTAAACACATGATAAAAGATTCAAAATGGAAATCAGAAAATAGGTTTAACTTCCAGCCAACCACAAAATTATGCCTAGGCCTAAGTAAAGGAAATAAGTATCTAGGCCTAACTCAGGCCCAATTTCCGACTGGCAAAGAATTCTGGCAATTCTTGGAAGGCGTTTTCTTTGGTTATAGAAAATCTATTCAGCTAGGTCATAATTCATATTAAAGTTCAAGTAAACATTTATGTCACAATCAATAGTTGGAGCCTGGAGGAAATCATTTTACACTATGGCCCAGCCTAGGACTGGGAATTTGTGCAGTAGGCCTATCATACTTTATTTGTTTATCCCCAAAACGAGAACACATTGTTCATGATGTAGATACCAATTGTAGAGTAGCTCAACATTAACAACCTTAGGTTGACACGGTTGTCATTACTACTGAACCTAGCCTAATGCTAGATTATGATTGCTGCATAGATTAGGTCTAGCTTAGGCCTTGAAATTAGCAACACTGTCCTTAGTACTGGTCCACTGGATAGGCTAGGCCTACTCTTTTCAGGAATCCTTCCAGTTATGCAAAAATAGGCTTATCCATTAATTTGCCTAACGTAAGGCCTATAATATTTTACAATAATGCACAACATGGGCACTGTAGCCAAGGGTCCCTTGTAATGGGGGTCTAGCCTAACCTAATGTTAAACAGGCTACAGTGGGGTAAGTCTTAACGTTAGGAGTCGGACCTAGGCCTACGTTCACAATCACAGTAACATTTTCGTGTTTCTAAAGATTTGAAATCAAATTTTAAGTTGAGTGATACCAATAATAGTCTTGTGATGTTTCGTTCGCTTAAAAATTGACATTCGGCTTCTGTCCGACCTGCTTAATTATTTGAATGTAAGAGTTGGACCAAATATGTGTTGGTAAGGCCTACACAATCTTTTCTTGAAGTTCGCGCAAAACAACAGTCAATCTTCCCTGACCTACCATAAAAGGTCATGGAGCAATATGCATAACCTAAGTAAATCAGGCGTTTAGTCAACGGACCGACAGCCAATAGACATTGTTTGTGTTTAGTTCTCGACAGAACCGTATAGGAGGGGACAACACCAGTGGAGGGGGTAACAAGAAGCTATCAGAAATTGTGGGTCAGAAATCCCGCAGGACCTTTGGGCCTTCCGAGAAAAATTTGAGTATTGTAGATGTTGTAGTGGAAAAAATGTGACGCTTAAAATTGCGACCGTTTTATCTCAAGATTCAGTTCAAGATCTACCGAAAATTTTGCGAGTTAAAAAAGTGAGGGGGTTAGCATATACTCTTGCCAAGTTTCTTATTTATCCGTGAGTAGAATTTCTTTGTATGTTTGTATATATGTATGTATTTTAGATCCTCCTGAAAGCTGGAGCTCGCGAAGAAGCCTCATTGGCTTATCAAAGCCACAAGCTGACCGAAGTCAGTCTCTTAGATTCATATTTAACGTCCATGATTATGAATTGTCAATTGTCAACAACTCTGTAACTGGACGACATACATTAATCTTGGAGTGACTCGAACTCGGGACCTTATGATTGGAAGGCACCGGCGTCAACCACTGAGCTAACAATGCACTTTGTGGTGATGCATTCATACTAAAGATGTGGAACTTTTTCAATGAAGACAATGCATGCATGCTCGTACAAGCTTTCTGCTTGTGAGAGGAGGGAGGAGGGAGGGAGGAGGGAGGGGAGCTTGTATACGAGTAAGGGTGCGATTTTTGAGACTTACATGAACAAGCATTTATATTCAAAATTTCCATACGTCAGAACTATAGTAGACCTATATAAACATTTACTTTCTCGGAAGTAAGAGGGGGGGGGGGGGGATGGCCGATGGGGATGGTCAAGCTTGTAGAGAGTATGCAAGCGTAACACATCTTGTTATTTACGTAAGAAACATAATATACATCATTCTTTGGGAGGGGAGGGGCGTCACTCTACAGTTAAAATTATTGGCAGATACTAGTCGCGTGATAGATAGACATATAGCAGATTTTTTTTGTTTTTTTGTTTGATCTGTTGAGCTTTACGGACTGTCGGCCCGCGGGAAGGGTGTGAAGGGAAAGTCCAGCTCCACTTTGAGAAATATTTTTTATAATAGACGGTGCTTAGAAGCGGAATGATGCAATTTTTTGCAACTAACAAACTTACATTTATTTTCAAGAAGTTTCAAATACCATGATCAGTAGACATATATACATTTTCTTAATTTGTTTGTTGTTTCATGTTAGAAGGTAAGTACGTTACTCATTAAATTCCCCAACCAAGTAGGGCTGGTTTTGTAAATATGAATGCATATTTTACCTGGGAACCACTATTACTTATATTGCCCGGAGGTGGGGGGGGGGGGGTCTTTCGGGCGGTTTTTGTGTTAAGCCGGGAAGAATTTGACCATTATTAGTATTACGGGTATACCCTCCTCTTACCCCTACCTCTTTCCAACCTCACACAAAGTGATACTTAAGAGACCTAAATGATAGCCTATAAATGCCCCAGAATGCACCATTTGACTTCTATTTTTTTTTCGGGGACGACCTTCAAATCTCCATACATGACCTCCATACATGGCTTCGATGACCCCACGGCAGTCCCCTCCTTTATAAAATACTTCATTCGTATCTAGCCCTCCCATAAAGATTCACGTCCCTACCTAAATTAGTCGGGTGAATTTTTTAATGTATTATTATTATTATTATTTATAAGCACAACCTTGCGTTTAGAGCCACTGATATAGACCTAAATATATACTATATATATGCCTCAGAACCCACCAATTGACGTTTACCATTTCTCCTGACCCGGAGATCCCAAGATCCTCTGCATATAGATACAGCTTCAATGACTTCAGTGTAGCCCCTCCTGTTATAAAATCCTTCATTAGTATCGAGACCTTCGGCATGATTTTAGCCCCCTATCGTAATCAATTGGGGGAATTTTTGAATTCCCCCACCCCTTCCCACCATTGAAACCCCGTGTACGCGACAATGATGTTAATTACTTATGAGCACGTCCTTTACATGATCATCCCCTACTAGAGAATTCTCCAAAGCCGCCCGCAGTCATATAAAACTCGAGCTTTATACATGAGTACGCTCTGATGCGTGTTTTCATTTTAACTATGTGGTCAATTCCATGATAAGGTCAACATCATACCAAAAAATTTAAAATCATTGTACATTAAAATTGTATAAGTTTCCAATAAATAGAATACTTGTAGTTACTAAAAATAATTTTTTCACCCCCAAAAACATTATTTGCTTGATTATGGGGTCGGTAATAACAAATGGTTCCCGTAGTAACTAAATTATGAAAAATACAGTGAAATTTTATTTTGTGCAGATTTGTACATAGTAATCATAGGTATCATCAGTTTTATGGACTAATTATATTTGCTATAGCATAGTGCTCACTTAATAGCTTCAATTTTTTTTTGACATCAAGGCATTAGACAATAGTGGTGAATTGAAAACACCCTCAATTTACTGTCACGCGAGTCACAAAATTTACTGTTTTTGTTTTTTTTCTCCTTGCCTGCACAAGACATTTACTTTAAATAATGAATATCAAGTCTTCACATAGATACCAAAAGGATTACTGAATTTTCCTTTTCAGAAGATATTCAAATTTTGCAGAAAATCACCCTATACGAATGTCACGCGAGTCACGTCACGCGAGTCACGTCAATTCAAGATTGTTTTTCTACCTATTTACTGTCTGTTGGACTAATTATATTTGCTATAGCATAGTGCTCACTAAATAGCTTCAATTTTATTTCGACATCAAGGCATTAGACAACAGTGGTAAATTGAAAACAGTAAACACCCTTGATTTACTGTCACGTGAGTTACAAAATTGACTGTTTTTGTTTTTTTCTCTTTGCCTGCACAAAAGTTTTACTCCAAATAATGAATATCAAGTCTTCACATAGATACCAAAAGGATTACTGAATTTTCCTTTTCAGAAGATATTCAAATTTTGCAGAAAATCATCCTATACGAATGTCACGCGAGTCACGTCACGCGAGTCACGTTAAATCAAAATAGTGTTTCTACCTATTTACTGTGTGAAAATTACCGGGATGTTATAGTTTGAAGAATGAATCACTGTTTAAAGATATCATATATGAATTCCCCTTTAATTAGGCAAATTGAATGATATGTGCACACATAATGCAACTAATTATAATAATTTCATTTGAAATATCAGAATTTAAAATCATGAATATATATTCGCAATATAATGCCTATTTTATCACCACATTTGGAAAGTTAGCACATGTCATTGATTTTTTAGTAATATACAAAAACATAATCTATATTTGTATCTGGCAATGCCATGTGCTATGACTTGACAACCTTAAGGTTTTCACTGCTCAATCATTCCCAAAATCCTATGAGCGCATGCATCTTCTCAATATTACACTTTTGGTTTATTCAAATATGACAAATAAGAATGGTAATTTTTGAATCACATTGTGATAGATCTGTTTCTTCTATAACTTTCAAATGAGTGACTTCAACAGACTAAATATTGTTATAAATATTAATTGACAAGATATATTGCCTGAACAACTGTACTACCCGTACAGTATATTACCTACTGTCTGCAGTCATGAAAGTAACTCGGGGACATTATTATCATCTGGACATTCCCAAGGGAAGTACCTTTTGGACACTTTCTAGACCAATGAATGTTTTATTTCACTAGGCAAGATCTATACCTTCGATTCACTACTGCATTTGGTCTAGAACTATTCGAAAAGTGAACTTCTCGCGAGTCACGTTTTCTTGTCACGCGAGTCACAATACATCTTCATCGTTATTTTCATGAGTTACAACATTTTTTCAAAGTTGCATAGCAATTGAGGTAGAGGTGTTTTTCAACTTCGGTATGATTATAAAAAGTGATTGGAAAAATTTTAATAAGACATAAGAAATCAAACATTTGTGTGTGCATTCTGATTTTTGCTAATAGTAACTGTCACGCGAGTCACGTTCAGTTTTTCGCCAATTTCACCCCCAATACTTGAGGCATAAATATTTTTTGTCTACTGTTGTAAGCATTAAGGCGTACTTCACTGACTACATGAATGCTTTTCTCCCAGGTAACTTCTTTATTTGTTTAATGATATCAAATAGAGAGGAATTTTAGTAAAAATGTCACGCGAGTCACCATGGAATTGACCATGTAATATCCAATTCGAAGTATGTTCCTTTCATCATGGCTACTTAAAAGAGACCTCAACAAAGTTCTCCTTTTTCCGGAAAATGTTTAGATAGAAACTTCCAAGTGTGCATTTCAACAATGTTCTGAAAATTGTTAAAATGACTTATTTCATTCCTTCATCTCAACAATTTTATGCAAAATGTTAAATTGTTGACTTCTTTCCCCCCAAATGTACAATATGACAATTTCCGAAAAATGTTGCAATGAAGATTTATTGCATCTGGTCATTTCAACAACTTTCTGAAAGATGTCAACCTATTAGCGTCAAATATTCTTATTACGATGGCACATTAAAGCTACCGTAAGTCTGAGGCTAAATTGAATCCTTCGTCTCAACATTTTGTCCCTATCTCTAGAAAAGGCTGTTTGAATGTTGGGTACCAGCTAACCCTTCATTTCTAAATGGAAATGGATCAAATAGTATGTAGTATTTGATGTTATCAAGTGATGTCTGTTGTTGTTTAATAATCTGCAATAATCGATTGGAATATTTGCTTATCTGCCAATGTACTCTGAACTTGATGCTTCATCAAATTGATCTTTTTGGAGATAAATTATTTGTATCTGTCTCAAGGGCGTAGGAACCGGGGGGGCTGGGGGGGGCGCCAGCCCCCCCAGAGAAAAATGTGGAGGGGCGGAAGTATCATTCCGCCCCCCCGCTCCGCAAGTCAGAAAACCCCTTTTTCATTTCCAAATGAGAAAAAAAATCTCATTTGGAGCACCAAATTGCATCTAAGGCCAGGTGAAAATACAAAATTAAGTTAACAAAATGGAGTGGGTGTTGAAGTGTGCTATATTGCACCAAATTGCATCTGAGGCCACCTGGAAATGCAAAAAATTCCAAAGGGGAGGGGGACACCCCGTCCCCTTAGACCCGTCCCCCAGGCCAGCCATCAGTCTTCAGCCCCCCCACTCAAAAGTACCTTCCTACGCCGCTGATCTGTCTTATTATTCAACTGGATGCCAGCAAAGCTGTTTTGTTGCCTACACATTTTCATTGCAGTCATTTGCAATTATCTCATACCATGCAATTGCTTGTCTGCATAGCAATGCTCCCTGCATGCTCGTTTAGTCATATTACTGTACCACAAAAGAAAATAGACCCTGTAGCACCTGCTAACAATGATAGGCTAAATATAACCACTAGTCTTAACTCTGGGAGAAGCCAATTGTTTGTTTAAATTCATAAATCAATGGAAAATTAAGCAACCAGAGTTACCTGATATTTGTAACTGAGATAAATGCAAGAATTCACAAGGAAGACAAAGTATGAAAAGTTGTCATAATTTATTCCATTGTAAGCTTCATGATGTATGAACATCTTAGCCACAAGAAGCTCTTATTTACATCAGACATATATTTTTCCACTAGCTAACAAGGAAAAACTGTTCTCACTTATAAAATGACAGAAATAATGCTGAGAAAAATCTTCTCTTAGAAAATTGAAACAAAGAAATGGAGGCATAGTACATGCATGATAAACTTCTCAAACTTCAGTGTCTTAGGAGAGAAATTTATATTGTGCCCGAGCATGTACACTGCTTGGGCTCTGATGTATGGTGATATTCAACTGTGATGATACTACCCATCTGTACACAAGTACCTTGTCTTCCCTTGACTTGTGTGTTGGTTGCAACCAGCAGAGTGATTCTCTTAGTGCTAGACAAGAACCTTGGCTGATGATGTTCCAATGTTTATAGGGTTTATATCTTCAAAACAAGAAAGTGGCATTGATACACTGGTAATATAAGCTACTTATAATAGTCTATATGATACCAAAATAATGCTTTTACCTAAACTTATCCTTCATATCAATATCATTTGAAACCAAGTGTAGCACCAGAATAACCATATTTTGACACTTTAAGATGTATTTCAGATGGGGAAACATAGTGGTTGGAAGAAAATATGGTATTTAGTAAAACATATCATAAGCATATGTAGCTCTTTATCTTTACAGGAAGAGGGTTGTCATTTTGGTGACACAATGTCTTTTGGAGTGGTTTGGAGGTTAGGATTACTTGGTGTGCTTGCAATAATTCAACTAAATTTTGTTCCAGAGAATGGCTAAAACACAGTTAATACTGTGGCAGTGTGTTTAACACATACTATGCTCTATATAGTAACTAAGGCTACAATGCTTCTCTCTAATAACAAACAGGTATGACTTAATGCCATAATTACAGTTGACATGAAGCATTCCTGATACTTATCAAGCAATAATTCCTCAAATCTCTCAACAAATCTAACCGAGGAGCTCTTCACTGCTCAACGGGTCTTAAAAGAGTTCTACTACATTGCAAGTATACTGCTTCCCCAAGTGGTTACAAAGAAACAGACTTTTCAAATTCAAGTTAAACTGTTTTGAAAGTACAATACTTATGAGTGAGATGACTTTCCAAGCCTTGAGAAGAAGCACAGTTCGGTCTCTGCTAAAACCAAGCACTTACGTTGTGACACTCTCCCACGTACTGAACCAACACCAACCAGTGGTAAGATAAATACATAGCACTTTAGGATACACTCAGACCAAAACCCACAAAAATAACTTGTAAAATGCAACTTGCTAATTAAGACAATACCCAGCAGGAGACTGTCTCCTTAATTAAAAATCATACTTAAAAATGGCTTTTAATATGTCACCCGAATGTCTCAGGAAGTGTGTGGTATTTGTCGTGTAGGAACCTGGAAGCTGCTTGCATTCCCACTGCAAACGCTATCATACATCAATGGATTATAATATCCTAACAGCAGGCTCCTGGTACAGGTGCAGCCTCATCCATCAACATAGATTGAACACAAAGCTCTCGTTTCAATTTACAGGACATATCAATGCACTTCTGTCTGGAATGAGACCTTTCATGTGTCAAACTGCACTACAGGTTAAGTGATATCAAGGGTTAGACTAACAACAAACTCATCAATACCACCAACAGAGTTTCTACACCACAAAATATTGGGCCATCTTTTTTTCAAATTGGAGGTAATGCTGTGTTATCCAAATGTTATTTAAGTTGTGATACAAGTTAGGATGGTTCTTCAAGTTATCAGTGTGAAAAGAAGTGGCTCTAGCAATTTCACAAACAGATTTTGGTAACAAATGTCATCTATGGGATTTAATTACTGCTATATGAAAGCAGTGTAACATGAATAGTAACATCAGAATTAACAGAAACTTTTCCAACTTATTGTTCATTATCGTAAATGTGCACTTTGACACCAGTCAACTGTATCCATGTCAAGGTATCTTAGTGTGTACAGTGCAAACTGCAGGGTGATCGTACCTACTGCATTGACAACAACATGAGATAACATCAAAACAATTAAAATGTAACCTGCCCTTGTTACACTTAACCTAACCAGAACAATGACATATATCTTTACAGTTGAAACCAAAAGACCTCTAATGATCACAAGGGCAGAGGAAAGGTTACAACATACACTTTAAACTCATTTATTATCTCCCAACCCTGGTTAAACAATCACCCAAATAGTGACAAGAACCTCCACTTTAAGAGTGATTGTTTAACATTTCCTGACAAGAAAATCTGATAGCAAATGAATATCAATTTGTCAATAAATCCTGGTTCTAAATTACCCCAAGAATAATTTATCAGTGTCGCACAGCAGAATGCTATACAAACGGGCAAATTGCTACGCAAGTACGAACATGTGTAGCAGGTTTTTTAATACATGAGAATCATAACATTTATGAGGGAAAAATTTAGAGTGTTCAAAACTACTAAACGAAATTTGCACTTTAAATTCTTCCTTTCAACTGACTCCCGACAATGAGCTGGTGCCAACTATATCTACATCTACTTACTGAAATATCCTCCTACACACACATGTGCTCTTCATTTAGCAGTTCAATACACATGCCATATAAAGTCAGTTCTGTAAAGTCAGTCCTGTCCAATAATTCAAAGTAATGAAAAACTACAACTGAGATGACCTTTATTACTTGTAACATAATATCTGCTATCATTCATTCCCCCTGGCTTTGAAATCTTGAATCTATAGTTCAACACTTTGCTCCAATTTCCACATCAAAACTTTAAGAGCACTACAAACAGGAAGAATTTTCTTCCACTTTGAAGGAGAAAAAAAAAATGGAATATCTTTGCATAAATTATACTATGTAAAATAAAAGCTTCCAAAGAAATGAATCTAAAACATATACATGGAAAAAATAAAAAATAAAAAAAAAGAAAAGAAAGTAAAAATAAATTATATTGTTATGATTTCCATTAAATCTTTTCTTGAATACAAAGTTGGATGGCTTGCATCAAGTTTGGTTAAGTTTCAATGACAACTATAATTCAGCCAAGGAGTTGTTTACACCACTGCCTTGTCAAGTTAAAGATGCCTTCAGGCAGGTTACTGTATCTTCTTACTATAAATAGTCAATGTGCAAATGTTGTCTCCACTTGACAAGAAACATGTCCACATACCTTCTGGAGTACCCGAACATACTTTTTATGAGAATTCCATGGCACCGAATGAGCTATAAAGCTGGATAGCATTGCTACAATACTTATCATGACGAGGGAATCATCACATTTAATTTAAAGATGAAGAAGCTTTATCTAAGACAAAGAGAGAGAGACAGACAAAACTACCAGCGTCCAGACCCGACCCCTCCCCCCCAAGCCCTGCCCCTTTTCCAAGCTACCTGTTTGCAGAGATTTTGGAGGAATTTAATCATACGTATCAATAGGACATTCTTTAACCAGTATACCACCATCTGCTAGTAAGAGATTCATAAGCTGTAGGACAGTCTTCCTACAGTATATAATGATTTAAATATTTTCTTAAGCTTTACCCTAATACGCATGGTATTTTATCAAAACATTTAACATGTCCCATCAAGTAATTTGACTAATTAAAATTCTAGCTCATCATATCTATCACAACATGCATACTTCTTTCTCAAATTTTGAATTATTCAAAAACATGATTGTGGATCCCCCAATCGAGTGTAACTCTTAACACAATTCAGCCAATCAAACCCAACACATTAATTATTAACCATGTTATATATTTATTTAAATTCGTATATGAATATGTTGCAACAGAGTAAACTCATGTTTTACCAAACTTAAGCCCTCAAGTCTTTTAGCATACCAGGTAGATGTACCACAATGACCTTATTCAAAAATTAATCACACTAATAGTACTTAAAATGACAGCAAATATTCCTAGAGAAAGGAAGTATCAAGTGTGGACTGCCCTCAGATAAATGTCTTCTTTTCACCATACCTCTTCTTCTGCTTTAGGTAGATCAAAAAATGTGTTCTAAAGTAAATGCATTGGAATTTTTATCCTCATTACAAAAACATTCAACTTAAAGTTCCAACTTTCTTTTAAGGACGAATTACAAGCCTGACAATACTCCACAGCGATGATGTTCTACAACTTGCTCACACAAGATACACCACACCAAGTATGCTAATGCGATGACTTCTGGATATCCAAATAATAATTAAAATAATAATAGTAATAATAAATAGCTAGAGTACACTGACTGTATGATATACTACTAATAATACCCTGTTGTTTGTTTGAATAGTACAGCATTGATCAGGCTCAGTGGTAGTGATGATGGTGATGGTGATGATGATGGTGCTCGTGTCGATGGTGGTGTCTCGTTGGCATGGGCACCTGAAGCACGCCGTCAATGTTCCCCATTATTTCATGCTCCATGTATGTAAATGGTTTGACAGCATGTCTCTTGGTCTTGTGCTTACCTCTTTTGCCTTCTACTGGAGAGGTGCAAGCACTTAACGGTATCACTAAGTTCTGCATACCAAAGTGTCCCGTGTAAGGACTGGCTCCAGGAGCTAAAACTGTTTGACATTTCTTTGGTTTACTCGAGGTATCCTCCGACTTTGGCACTAAAATACCCGCTAGGTTCTCTCCGTTACTGACCGGTTTGTTACGTTGTGTCGTCGCCGCTTCCTGATTTGAATTGCCAGAGTCCCTGTCACATGACTTGCTACGGCGATGCGAGCAGGACTTTACCCTCCCTTGACGTTTACTGTCTGGTAGAGTCCGAGAGAGTCTCTCTAAATTGTCCGATTCGGTGAAGCTATTTGAAGTGTTCTCGATACCCGCTAATTCTCTATAATACGTCCTACGCTCGGGGTTTTCTCGAGGATGAAAATTCGACTTCTGTTGTTGCAGCGTTACTTCTTCCTTGCATTCGTTGGCCCCATTCTGAACATGAGCTTCACTCACAGTGGAGCTGGAATTGTTTCTCCTGAAGAGACAAATAACAGACATGACTTTTCCCATTGCATACATGTAACACACGGTACTTAACAGCAAAACTTTCTGATTGGATTTGATGCAACGAAATCAACTTGAATTTTTCTATACACATTGTCACCTTCCTGGTGATTCCCCACATTAATTCCTTCTGTATTATTTAAAATGATTTTCTGGTGGCTGAATTTGATTTTCTAGCAAAATTGCTGCAATTGCATGTTTCTTTAGGCTAAACCAAATCCTCATAACATTTTGTATTGCAAAGATACAAATTTGACAAGGTGTGTGATGTTTTGTAATTTATGCATCTGGCAACATCTAATGGTTGATGTTATAATCAGGGCAATTCAACTGAAGATGTTCTTGTGTTTCTTCGTAATTTGTCAAGCATTTATCCACAGAGGAAAAGATTTTTACTTCATTTTAATGAAAATTTTAAGTACAGGGAACATGAAATGATATGCAAACATTTGAATGGTATCGGGTTTCAAGGATAAATCAACAATAAGATTATAAAAGCTCAAGTAGAGCTTTGAAAAGCATTTGCCCAGAAGACGGATCCAACTTGCTGGAGTAGTTCAGGGTTAAGACAATCAAGTATACCTCAAGTTAGGTACAAAATATTGAGATGGGGTTTCACCAACAGTGTGGAATATGTTTTCCTTTCAAAACAGGTTCCACATTGTTTGTCACCAGCAAATCATTAGAACGAAGTAAACTTGCTTTGGTCTGAAGATACATTGTAAACATGAAGACAACACTGATGTCTATGTTTAGCATGAAAATCTCCGTAATGGAGTGTTGTTAACCCTGTACCTTGCAGTTGATTGTTATGATATATTTATTTTCAAACTATTTCAATGATCTGAAGGATTGGGAGAAATTTTGATTTTTGTCAATTTTAAGAAAGAAAGAAAGAATGAATGATGTTCATTCAAAAATGCGTTTTGTTATGTTTTTCATTGACCTAGTTGTGAGTGTGTACTTGGGGTTTGTTTCTCCAAGAAAAAGTTTGCGTTCGCCCCAACGCATGCAATTTGAAGATTTTGTGTCTCTGGACAAAACGTTGCGTCCCGGAGGCAGAATCCTGCATTCGTAACAAATGCTTCACAGATGACATCACTATTACATAGCCTTAAGCTAGAAAAAGAAATCCTGTTAATGACCACACCGTTTTGCCAGTTCTTTATTAGCAGACAGCTTGGACAGATATTTCAATTATTGAGTTCATCGTCACGACTACACTCAGTTCTTTGTACCTGTTTCTACTCCTCCGTCTGTTGTAACCCTTCTCCTCCCGCCAGCCGACGTCGTCCGCAAACCCGTACGAGTGCGACCTCTGGTGGCGCCTCTGTTTCCTCTCTCGTTTCTTTTTACCGTGATGCGGGAATGTCTTGTGGGCAACCTCTCCGACATCCTCCTCCACCTCCTCTTCTCCTACTCTGTGTCGGTGGTGATGCTTTCTTTTGGACTTCACTTGAGAACTGACACCTGCCTGCACCTCTTTGGATTGGTTATTGGAGAAGGCAAACTTCTGTTTCGAAGAGGTCTCCGAATCTTGATCGGACACGACGGAGAGACTGAGTTTCAGCTTCCTCCTTCCGCTCGCAGGGAGTGTTACGGTCTTAGCGAGGGCTTCTGAGATCGTCTTTAACAGACTGGTGAGGTCCTGAAAATAGAAAGGCAGAATATCCATGTCAGATTTTCCTGTGCACAGGCTAAATAAAATCTATGGGTTGACTTTACAGGGTTCTGGATGGTGGGGGAGATAGCTTCATCTTTGAAATGTTCAATTAATTTGATAGGCATGTTAGGACTAGCATGTAACTCTGCTGGATAATGCACAAGTTTCAACTATAACATTGAATAATGTGGAATACAGAGCTCTACCAAGGCCAGGGAAGTGAGGTCTATGGATTCCATGGGAGGTTATACCTGGTGGTAGTCCAACTGCATGAACCCCCTTCCCCCTCCCATTTAATTTACACTGTACAACCCCCCCCCCCCCCATGAACTTCAGAGAGTAACAGATTCTCCAAGCAGCAAAAAACACACAAACATACTTCCTTTATATCTGCCAGGTACTGACAGTATTAACTTTACTTCCAATGTCAAATCCATACTGGGCCTGTCATTCTGTACCATTAGTAGTACTGATACAGAATCACAATTGTCCTCTTGCACTCATTATGTTAGACGTACACTGCATTGGTACAATGGTAAAGAGTGCATTGATTTAGTACTACAGCAGCAACGCTGCACAATCTCAATAATGTTGTTGTGTCTATCATGGCCTTCAGAGGTGTACATCCAAGTCATGAAACCTATCAGGGCAACCTCTTGTTGCTGTGTTTAAAAACTATTCCACAAATCTTGACCCTACAATTTACATTGGGACTCCATGACATCTAGATGGATCTATCCAGTTTGGCTAACTGTCACAGTACACTGCTACATGGTAACTAGTGGAAATGATCTCTTTTTAAAGTATGAAACTGTGACGCCCATATACTGCATTGCTCGGTTAAGCAGTGGTTCATCGTTCACACCTGTTGGTATCCACCAAGATGGAGTTGAGATTGTATCATCCACCTCCATCACTGGGGTGTGAATTCAAACACCAGATACAAGTTAACCCATCTCCCAATGACAAGATATGCTGCAGGTAACATATGGTGTAACTCCATGCTCCAATAAGGTCAGAAACACATATAACTTGAATAGATGCATCTATTACAGGTATCAGAGGGGGTGTTACTTTTTGTAATCAATATTGATAATGTGAAGAATAAACAAATCTAAAAGTATGTCTTAGTGTCATCAATTACAATCTAATTTTTCAAAATATATTCTGTGTTTACATAGTTTTGAAACTGCTAACAACTGACTGCAAACAGCTGCTGTATAAGTTTATTTATACATCATCAAATAAACAGCTGTTAGGTATCAGCCTCCACATACTGAAGAGCAATTACTATATACAGCAGCAGGGTGTAACAGCTGGGTTAACTTGTACAAGGTTAATGTGATACGTTGCTAACAACATTACTATCTCTCTACAGTGATATTAAACATAGCATTATTCACCGAAGAGCCAAAAGAACATCTCAGACAATAAATACTGTCCACCTGAATGTGTTTGTCAATTATAAATCAATGTCTCTTTTGATTAAAAAGATCTTCAATGTATCTTCTAGCATCACAGACCTAAAAGCTACTTAGCATTAAAGAAAACTATTGACGGATTTGGAATAACACCGATAAGACCTGATAATCTGGTCTCACAGTTAAAACTGCTACTGTTGTACATGGATTTCTGATATTGTAAAGAGAGATGTACTAAACTAGGGCAGTCAGGGGAGTTACTTGGGAGTCCAGATAAATTAAATTAGGGAAGCTTGTCAGGTGAAGCTCTATGGGCTGCCAGGCAGGTTAATTGTAGATACCGTTTATCATCAAATATTGTTGACTTCCCTGAACGGCCTAGTTATTACTGTACTTCCAGTAGGCCCATTGTAACTGGCATATCATGGAGCTATTCGGTAACAGCTCCATGGGTATACCTACTTGCTTGGAGACAAAGGCTCATTTATAGCACAGTTTTGATGCATTGTGGATTTGTGTCACAACAACACAAATATTATGTCAATCAAGAATTAACATACACAAGAACAATTATCACATATCCATAGCACCACTAATAATGCAGTTCAGTGTGCTACATTTATCAACACAATTCAGTTACCCATACTAAATGAAAGGCATCGTTAGATTCGTTAGGTTAAAACACTGACAGTGAGGTAATTAATTTCCACATGTGGTTACAATTAAGGGGTAAACTACATACATGGAGCAAGATACAATATCTACACCATAGAACTTGAACACTGACAGCTTACCAAAGATCCATTCATGTTACAGTATGTGGATATATGATTTCTACATTCATGATAACATTCGTAAAGTGGGAATGATCAACTTTACAGGGTCACAAAAGACCTCATATTAACTCTTTCTTTTCCCTCTTTCACATATGATGCAATATGGGAGGGCTACATACCTCTCTGGTGACCTTTTGATGACCCTCAAAGTCATAAAGGGTAAACGACCATTCCTGGGTGTCAGTGGCTGCATCTAGTGATATGTCGCAATCAACAGCCTGCAGAAAAAGGTAAAAAAAAAAGATGAAAGAATTAGATAAAGTTAAATTAAATGACTATCTTACACTTTTTTTCTGAAGAATGCGTTTATCGAATCATACTAAGGATATATCCTTGTTCCCTAAGACAGTTAAAGTGAAAAATGACATAAAGTTTCCAAAATTCTGAGAGCTACTTCACAGGGGATATAATTTAGTCTTCTATGTTTGTGTAGCAGTCTTGAAGGTTCTGACTTCTGTTCCTTAAAAAATACTATCTGTATAAGAAAACTATATAAAAACCCGTTATAAATACATCTTTAGAATTGCGTAGCAATTTGGTAATTGTACATAGCATTTAGTGATGCTATGCTGGATGGATTATTCCCTGCTTGAGTACCATTTAACCTACAGACATGATTATAATTATTACTAACATAATTAGGTCTAATTTGCCTGCAGGACATAATATGTTGTAAACTAATATACTATAATCTGTCAAATATAATAAAGGCTCTTGCAACAATATAAACAATATATATAACATTCTATATATCTTGTTTGTTAACTAAATTTCTTTGAATGACTGGATACTGACATCTCAAGTTGTTTTCCCATTGATGCCCATCCACACCTCAACAACGGCCAGAAATACAATGACATTTTCTTCTAGATGTGAGAATATTTTCCTTCAACACCTTCTTATTCACAAGCCTCAATATTTTACTGTGCATAACGTTCTCGACAGATCTTTAACGAAGGCAGTTAGGGTTTAAGGTTTCCGCATTCTGGAATCTTATACAGCTGACATTATCATTTCATTCATATACTCTGAAATACATGTCTATGACACACTGAGTGCAGCCTGCTACACTGTGGTATTGCTGTGTCCAGCTGATATACCATTAAGATTCTCCTCGAAATTAAATTTGTGTATCGTGGTTCTGGCATACTGTAGTAGGAATGTTTCATTCTAGACATGTTTACCAAGACGACCTAGATCCATCAATCAGTGGAAGAAGAAGAAAGACTTTCCATGTTTGAATACTGTATATATCATCAGAGACAGGAAGTGAACAAGGACTAACAATAACTGTGAACCTAACGCTAAGTTTACATACCCAAGGGAGCTTATCATTTATTCATGACATAAATCAGCACAAATGAAATTATACACTAGTTACATCAATATACTCGATTGGATAATGAAATGAGTCTAACAGGGTCTGTGTGACGACCATGAAGTTATAACAGATTCGTGCTAGAAATGTCCGGGCTGTGATCGAGGCATGGACAGAGGTATGCAATTAGTCCATTGCTAAAAGAACCTGCAAGGTTGAGATTATTTAATTAGTTAGTGAATACCGATACTCAGTAATCTTACTAATTTCTCATCAGGTGAACTCCTCTTTTAAATTTTCATTCAACTAAAGCTTTTGCGCACTGACTGGTTTGGATATGTACAACAGAATTTGAACTGGTTGCCCAAAATTGGTGTATATAATACATTATGTGCCAACTCTTCCTCTTTCTTCCAGATCCACACACAAACATGGATATGAAAGTGCAAAAGTATGGTGTTGACAGGTAAGAGAGACACAGTTTAACTTGACTGATGAAGAGATTTCAATAGATGCAACGCAAGTTTTGAACACATAAATTCTGCCACACGAACGTCCTTATGAAATGACATTGTTGCAAGTAATTTAACTCCACAACAATCTATTTACATTGTGTTATTTGGAAAGTAAATATTTGGCTGAGGGTTACCCACTCCTAACCCATCTTAATCTCTTCCATAGGTCTGATAATGGAACAAGGTACAACAGAATCTAACAACTAATTCAACTTTGATTATCACGTTGTACGCCAACCTTCCATCCATTAATTCTGGAAACAGACAATACATCAAAAGAATCACAGCATGTTCTTAAAGTGAGCTGGTACGATAAAGCCTTGTAAAGCTGCAAAAGTGTTTTTTTTTTCCCCCCTTCTTTTCTTTTCCGATGACAGGACCCATTCATCAAAGAGATACCTGTTCACATCGTAACTCGACGCTTTTCACAGTTTAGCGATGAGCTTTCACATCTAGTTAAAAGCCAGTGAAACGTGGCTATTAAAAGCAATCCATGCAGAACTATAGAGCCGTCTCATGTCCTAGGCTTTTCTTTGCTCTGGAAAGCTTTACTCGACTAGTCAAACACATGTGACATTACTTATGTGGCTTCCCCCTCACAGAAGCAGTCATCTCATTCTATACATTGGCAACATAAAGTAGCGTGGTCATCTGCAGCAGACTGTGAACATATCGCACCAGTCTGAAATTTGCTGGATATTGTTTGCATTTACAAGGTCAAATCTTACTTTCACCCCTTAGGAGTGAATACAACTTCTTTCTTTGCACAAAAATAATCATCTTGCAAATAATACTGGGCACTGACTAATAACTTCAATAAGTATCACTGGGAAATCCTGTGATACGTCTGCATACTTTATCAGGGATGAGCCTGGGGTAAAAAAAAAATAACAGAACTTATGCAAAAATTGCGGTATAGGTTCCAGTTTGCATATGCTACAGTGTGTTAGGATAATAGTTTTTGTCCCCGCGGTAGAAAAGAAATCAGGGATATTCCGTGAATTTGCGGAAAAAGCGCATGCCTGCTTTATTGATTAAGTGTCACGAAATAGGACCTTGCCAGTATAACACAGCCATTACTGCTACCACACATCCATCACTAACTTGTGACTAACACACAAATCAACATCATGTGAGTGTTCTACTATGGTTCTTCTTCTGCTCCTACATTCAGGACATTTTTCCTTGTCAGATAAAAAATGCCCCCCCCCCCAATTCATGAAGTTTTATCTCTCCTCACAAATTTCTGTCCTACTATACCTTCGTCCAGACTCTGTAAGTACTGTATTTTACAAAAGACTATCTTGGTTTGGTAATAGCTAATCCTGGTCATGTTGTATGACGACACCTACTGGACGAAACTGCCCATGAAATTTAACTCTCTAAAGAACAATGTTGTAACAAGGCCAGTCACTGATTTGGACAAGAGTCCGCTTAAGTCATATTTTCTTCCTGGTATCCTGACTTTGCCTCCAAACTGTATTTGATTTTTTGACTTGACTTCCAGGGCAAACATTAATGACTTGTCTTGGGATTTCATCATTGAGGACTTAATGCAATCTCAGTGCCTTGTTACAACACTAGTAATGAAAATTGCTTCATACATGTATTTCTTTGAGAGGACTTGAAATTATCTCATGGTGATCTCTTTATCATAGAACAAAAGTAATAAATGTTGGTAGTTGGAAGACCAATACATTTTAAGAGATGAATTTGACATGCCTACATGACTAATTTAATGTTTAATGCTTTCCACATGCAGAGACACAGTAAATGTTCCCCCTATGCTTACGAAAATACTTGACTGCACCTAGTTAATTATTTATTAATTCATGATTTAATCCAGTAAACAAAGTTGTGTGTCCAACAATGTCATGAAAATCACCATCACCAGTACACACATTTGAAACTAATCTCATTGTTGGATCATCCCTATTTTAACACATTCTTTCGTCAGGGACTTGATTTTTTTATTAACTATTTGATTATTACACCACCAACTTATAACACCAACTTATAACAAACTCAACCAAGCAGCTTTTAATATTGAGACTTAAAGCACAAAACCAACTGGCTTTCCTATAAATACATACTTTAAGGAAGTACATCTTCAACTTCTGGAGACTACATCACAGAATGAGACATCCGTTACTACAAAGTTTGAACACTCACAGTGCATAAAAGAAGTGGTTCCTTTGTGACTCAGTACACAAACATCAATCAGTTCCGATAACACCTAATAAACTAACTCATTAAAAGCCACTGAAGCAGAAACAAAAGCAACTAACTATAGCCCACATTAGGCCGCCTGTCTAATTGGATGTACAAGAACGGCATTATCTACCCTGTGAAGTAAAACGCCATCAATTAAATACCCAAAAGAGTTCATTGCTATATTACAAAGGTCAAGGAACCTGACACAAGGAATCTCCCCCAGTTAAACACACTGTCCATGAATCTAAACCAGACCAAATACTTTCTGTTTACCTGGTGAACTGGGGTTAATGTACTGTACATATATGCATACTGCATGACCTCTGATGAGAAAATACTAAATGTCTGGCAAAAGATAAAAATCGGGAGGAAAGGCAGAGAGGGAGATAGAGAGCAGTGACAGTGGAGTTCATTAATTCTATAGGTCTTCAGGGGCTTAGTCTCTTTGCTATTTAACTGAAGTTTGAGCATGCTAATCACTATACTACACTTCTCTGGAAATACTTTACTGGAGGTGATAATCCAACAAATATATCTCAGGATGATCATGAAGCTCAAATTAGATGATCACACATCACAGGGAGTTAAAATGCTTCTGAGTGCAGCAATAACGGTGACTGTACAAAATTTATAATTGGGTGACCAAGTCTGGCATTTCCTAGCCTATTTTTTTGGGGAAACAGATGGCCTATGATGAACCACAATGACGACACTCTCCCCCTTATCCTCCCTTTGTGCCCTGGATGTATACCACGCTTGAACCCTGTATGGTCTCCTTCTCATCCTATAGATTTAGGGTAATGCTTGTAGTATCAGGATATTCTACATGATCACTGACTTTGTGTGATTTGTTCTTAACCAGATAGTGTCTCGAGCGTTCCGTTTATTATCTAGAACAAGATTCAACAGATTGATACTGAGCCAAAATAGTCCCCAATATTTTTTTTTTTTTTATGGTACATTAATTACAGTACAAAAGTTGCTTTCCTTTTACTACATGGCCAAAATACACATAAACAACCCTTCTATACTTCCGCTACAAACTACATCCCTAGAGACCAGTTTATAAACTGTGTAGAAGGCAAACAAACTTACAAAAATTAGGAATCCTTTCAAAACTTAGATTAAACTTGCAGTGCAATCTGGTCCTACCGGTAACTTGGGAGTTTTGAACCCTTCAGTTCTACATGGTACTGTAGTATTAACCTCAGTCACTCCAAGTCTATACCATAATTCCCAATTCTCCTTATTAACCCAGTTTCTTTGCTCTCTTTCAACATATTTAAACTTTCTGGGGCCACTGCCAATTTTGGAGGCAAACCATAAGAGGAACAACTCATGAACTCTGTAACTGTATGAAAAGAACCGAAGCGTAAAATGAAGTCTTGAGGTTTTTGCACTATTTGCCAATATTTGTACATACACAATATATAGACATATAATCAGCATTTAATACTGTAGTTCAACAGCCTAAAAACTATGGCGTGTGACTCAACACGTGACTGAACAGTGGGTTGTGCAAATGAATTTCTGAGCATCAATTCTGAGGGGTGGGGGGTGGGTGGGGTCTTTTGGGTTCTGGCTCAGTCCTCATGGGAATTTTCTGGATCGTATGGACCCCTGCAGTAGATGACATGAGAGTAAAACATGGCCTTCATGTTTTTAATTTGGTTACTAACTTTCATCAAGTTGATCTGATCAACAAAGCATTTATAACTCAAATAAATGGTTAAACTTAGTACTTAAAGTCTTCAATATAAAATAAAACTGTTAGCAAACTGCTTATCCTGTGTAGGAGAATGATTTGTCCTTCTCCAGTTTATTCCCTACCCCCTTAATCCTCTCTTTGTCCCTCCACTGTTTATCTCCTACCTCTCCTCTTCCCTTGTTGGTTTCTTTCTTTCTTCTCTCCATCCCTTGTCTACTAATCCCCTTACATCTATCTCTTTGTGATCATCATGCTCATTAACATGTCTGTATTCTGTGCATGTTTTTGTCCCTTCTGTTACTGTTACTTGTCATTCAGCCATTGAAGAAGATCCTGCTAGGATCAAAACGTCAGGCCAACTTACTTTTACACATACTTGTAGTCTTGTACGTTGCGAGATTTTTTCCCCACCAACTTTGGGAATGTGTAGTTATGAGAAGAGCAGTGAACCCCTTCCAATACAAAGGTGTTTATTGACACCCAAGATCAATTTTTATATTAATATATAAGTTCAATATCACCTTAAATACTCATGCACATAGAAAACCCATTGTTACAGGATCTTGTAACTGTTTTTAAAAGTACAATTCTTTTTTACTAAATTCACAGTTAATATTTAAGATACTGATACAGTCCCAATTTCTCCATAAAGACTTGGAGTCTACTACTTGACACCTTCAGTTCTATGATTATGAGATTTCATTTCAGGCAATATATAATGAGCAATAAATACAACACACTTTGTTGACAACTCTCCTACATGCGCCAGCCTTTTTTTTATTACCTACTACAGAGACTGTGTAGCAGCTCAAGACAGGACTCACTGACTGAAAGTTGTATGAGACAAGGAGATGTAGCTTGACTATAAAAACAGTCCTTCAGTTGCATCTTCAAGAGGTACCCCCACCCCCCCCCCCCCACACCTTCTCACCAGAATGCCAAGTGATATTTCATCATTAATCCATCAACCTACTTCACAACCTGTGACATTCCCTGAGGCCACAAAAAGTCAAAACCTCCCCTGTCAACTTCTATCAATTTTCACTCTTAACCTGCCACAATCTAGAGTTCTGAAAGATCCAGGGTAAAAACGTTGTCTTGTGAGTAAAGTACTTTACCAGCAGAACACTGCCACTTGATCAGCCTTTGGTAAACTATCTAATTAAAACAGGTAAGGTTAATTTGCTTCTCTGAACTGCAAAAAAAGAGGTCAATTGATGTAACAGGCAGCGAAACCTGTTTAACTTTTCCTAACGTTTGACCTGGAATCCCAAATTCAGCAATGTTGTCCAAGAAAGAAAGGAGAGAAGTAAAAGAAATGAAAAGAAAAAAAAAACACAAGGAAAGAAGCCTTTCTGGAAGTTTAAAGGAAATTGAAGATAGGTTCCCTAAGGTCGTATATGGCAGGTACTGTCACCACATTTACATTACGTAGCTAACTTACCATTGCTGTACACAACAGTGCCAGGTAAAATGGGAGGGAAGAGATTACAAACAGTTTCCACATGGCCATAGACAAAGTAGAGTGCTATGGCTGTGGGGAGACATGTAAGCTAAAGCCACTTATTAAGGAAGAAACTATTGCCATTATGCCCTCACAAAAAATTTAGTCTAGGTCCAAGTTACCAAAGGCAACAACATCCACTATAATCACCTAAACTAGTTCCAGTTATATGTGACTTAAATAATTACGAACAACAGTGCCAGTAAATTCAAATGGAACAGGTACGGTATAGTGGTAGAGCCAGCTGAACACTTCACAACTGATCACCACCCAAGTCAACTAAATCTTGGCTTATACTTAATAACCATTAGAGACAACAGTGAAATGGTCTAAAGTGAAAAGACAGATCTTACCCCAATGGTTGCCTTGCTTTTCGACGGTGATTGAGATGATGAATTTGTAGTTGGGGACATGGTTGGTTCGTTAGCGTTCTCACTCTTTGCTGTAGTTACACGTACACTGCACCTGGATCCACCGAGTTCTGGAGGCAAAGAAACTATAGAACACAGAGAAATGTATAGTTTTAAACATCAGGAATCTTCAGGCATCAATAACAGTACATCCTCTAGTTCTTGATAATTTATATGAAAGGTATTAAAAGAGTGGAAATTTGAAATCATAACACACACGGTACAGAATTGATCGATACACAAATTTGCTTTATTGCATAACTAATATGCTAAAGGTAATATAAATTTGTCTGTATTTTTCAGGGTTTTATTGACTAGAAAAATAATGTGAGGAAAATTCTGAAAATTTGTGAAATTCTGTGTTAATAAATCATTGTTCTTTTGAGATTGATGTAACTTAAGGACGATCATAAAACTGTCAACCAAAAGTCGATCTGAGTTAATAATGGAGTAATCATGTATTTTCTAAATGTAAAGCTAGTTGGGCATTAAACATTTTAAGTTAGAATAAGTCTCTAAGTCCAAAATAATTGTAATCCAGCTGCAAATCAAAAGTCCGCTGAAAACATTGCAAATGCAAATGGAACGTAAAAGCTTGGAATCTTATACACATGAGCAGGTAAAGCACAACTGATCCTGCGTTAAAAAAATTTCCATAAACAAATTCGGAAGCTTCAAACAACTCCGGAAGGTAAAATACAAAAAAAAACAGTAAGAATACCAAACTTACAGCAAACAGTACTTTTCTACTCACTGAACCACCTTAATCATCTAAACATTCTCCCATCATTTGGAATTTACTTCTATTTGAACAGCTCAAATAGTTGAGATGAAAGGATATATACCCTCCTATTTTACGGCATAAATCATTAAAGTTTTCCCAAGCAAACCAATCCCCACAGCTTCCTGAACCGATTCAAATTAATCTTCAGAGATCAAATCTCGACACTGCAACTTAATCCTGCCATATTTAGCTGTCTTTGATGGTGGAATATTGCTCCCGATATGTCATAACTACTTTATGAGGAGAGCACCCCAAACGGTAAATGCTCTTTCAGTCACGAGCCGAAAGCCGGCACAAAGCAGAGTGCCGACAAAGGCTGTGTTAATTACAATAGGTCTTAATAACCCCAGTCGGCAGATGTTTCAAAGAGATGACGAAGATCCAAGCTGAACGTGTGCATCTTCAAAATTAGCTCGTTAATTTTCACTTTTGGCTCCGGCGCAGCCGGCTAGCGGCCAAGTTTAGAGTACACGGCTGTGAACCGGGGGATGGTTAACGATACAGGTTATTGCACACGGTTGATTTCATCAATCAAATTGCTTAACATAAAAGTTATTGTTCGTAGAACAAATCAATGCAGTTCATTTCCCATGGGTAGAAAGAAAACAGTTTTATTTCGATAGACATATATACACAGATCTGAAAGAAACAATGTACATATGCTTACAGTGTATGTTGCTCCTTTCATTGACCGTACAGAATAGATTTAAGTAATCACCTTCAAATGGGCACATATCTTCCTCCAGTCCAACTTTTAACTTCTCTTGGCTGTTATCAGCATGTGCTCCATCTTGGCCAAGAGTACGCCTTGCCTGTCAAAAAAAGAAAAAAGAAAAGAAAGTTCAGTATCACTGTACAATACTTAAAGGTAGCAGTTCATTTAGGCCCCTAGCAAATCGTTATGCCCCTAGCGGTTCATTATGCCCCTAGCAGTTTGTTATGCCCCTTGCAGTTCGTTAAGCTATACCAGTTTGTTTTGCCCCAGCAGTTTGTTATGCTATACCAGTTTGTTATGCCCTGGCAGTTTGTTATGCCCAAGTAGTTTTGTTATGCTATACCAGTTTTTTATGCTATTTGTTACGCTATACCGGTTCGTTATGCCCTAGTAGTTCGTTATTCTATAGCAGTTTGTTATACTATAGCAGTTTATATATACTTGAGACAATATGCTGTATGTAGTTAAATATTAAAAACTTCAAATTCCAATTTTGGTATAATTTATACAAATAAACACAACTCTATAATACAGTGTATGAACTATACAACACCAAAGGGAAAGAACCACTGAACCAACATAGTTTTTCCTCTTCTATGCACTCATAGATCTCTATATATAGCAACCAAATATGGAACAATTCTCACTGGCCACAACTCCCACAAGAATGCAGCCCTTAAGGTTATTTAGTGGAATATGACATGTGATATCTCACAGTAACCTTGCCATCAATGTCTAAAATTAATAATGGATAAGGCTGGTTATTTTTGTTAACGGTGTAAATGCTTCATCACACTGCCATTTACACTGGCAGTTTAATAACCGTTAATATAAACAGGAAAGACCTTTTCAACTCTAAGAAATGGATATATCTTGCTGATCCTGCCTTGATGGAAAGATAATTTTTCATCCTAAAGTGATTTGGGACTTAAAACTTCATAAGGTTTAAATACAGCTCATCATAACAGGAAAGCTATATAGTGTGGGAATAACTAACTAGGGAGGCCAGAAGGATGTATGTAACTTTTAGCCGATTAAGTTTTGTGTTTAGTTGTAACCTTGAATAACTCGGCCAAAATGGTCATTTCTTAATGTACACACAATAGGATACATACAGTCTAACAATCTAAAAAATGACAGTTATAAACAGTCAACTGCTCTCATTTAGTAAGTTCTTCAGTTGGTTAATCCAGTGACGTCCAGTTTTGAGTTTCAGATATTTTAACTGAACCTTACAAGTAGAATTTGATAATCTGCTTAATATTGGTTTCACTTAAAGTGAATACAACTACCTTGAAACAAACATTAAAATTAGTCCAATAAGTCCATCACACTAAATTATTATTTTTTCTATCAGTCAAATTCACTCTTCAGTAAACCTAGAATGTGTCAGTTATATGTGATATTGCATTGTAATGTCTTGATCCCTTAGGGTAGAGATCGATGGATGTACACCCTATTTTAGGACTTTACAATATTACTCAAATATATTATATAATATGCGACAGGAGGGTTGATAACTCAAACCAAATCCACCAATTTTATATCGATGTACCCAACGTGTAGTAGAAATCTATATGCATTGCAATGCAGATCATCAATGGAGAGATGTCATTAGTTCTGTTTATACCACCATACAGTGCAATGCATATAACCATAAATTAACTGTTCAAACTCTATATAATTGAAATTATATTCTTAGGAGCTTGTTTATCAATGATTCCACCACTGTATCATCCCAGAGAGTAATATCGCCTACAGATTTTAGATTCACAGCTGAATGGTAAGAAGAATGGTCTGAATTCTTGAATTGCTTTGAAGGCTGACAAGGCTCAAAACAAGCAATTGTATTGCAATGTATTCCTGATATTTTCAGATCAACCTATGACACCTGGCACCCATTATTGTTTCTTCCAACTGTGCACTGGCCTATCTCCACAAGATGGATTTCTCTGGCTTGGACAAAATTCTGCACATTATTGATAACTTGCACTGACTAAAGTTACTACAATTATCAATCTGGACAATGTCTATAAATTATTGACATGTAGTAATGCATAATTAGATAACTGTCAAAATACATTCAAAACAGCCAAGAAAAGTTGTATTCCACTTGAGAGATATCACATGATCCGGTTAACTTCACAAATCATGCTGAAAACTTCAACAAGTCTAAATATGACATCATCAAGCAACACATGCTTTTATATGTACGTAATGTATGTCTGTATGTATGTAATGGCAACCAGGTTGTAAATTCTGAATCTTCAATATATTTAAGCTCTTAACATGATCTATTGATAATGTTGGTTTCTATGTCAACACTGTGAACACTTTACCTTGAAAATTATGAAAAGAAAGACAAATGTTTCAGATGGCTTTATGACATCACAGATTCACAAAATGAGATCATCCCACATGTTGGCTGTGTGTATCTGTGCATAGTCTGCATATATATACATATACCTTATAATCTTATCATATATACCTTGGTATATCATATATCAGGTATATCATATACAATCATATACCTTATAATACATATACCTTACCCATAATCTTATACATATACCTGTGTGGTCTGCACAATACAACCTACATTTACTGTAGTGACTCTATGTATGTGCTGATCTACACAAACAGCCCTTGTCTGTAGCACCATGAAGAATGTAAACTTTGCAAAATACTAGGACTGGAGTATGAAAAGTAAATATGTCATCAGAAGACTACTATCCTAATAGCTAACAGCATACAGCTGAAATGCTCCTGGCAACATATATACACTTTACCTGCTGTGGCTAATTTCTTGTGGTAAATCACCTTTCCAAGTATTACTCCCTCCTACATTATACAGAGAAACACCTCACCCTAGAGATGACCTGCTTTATAGCAGCACACTCCTGAGCTATAATCCTTTCCCTGAAACTAACCCCATGACTAATTGCGTTGACATGCTTCTTACCTTGTCTTCATTATTTCCCTTTCAAAGGTCCCTCTCTCTCTCTCTAACAGCAGTACAAACCTGACCATAAATCAAAGGTTCCAATCCTTTGATCTTTCCTGCAACTGAGCTTGGCCTATGAAGCAGTGGACTTGATGACTGTGGGTAAGCTATGACAGGACATCTCAAGGGGTTCGTTTAGAGATACAAAACCATCAGGGGCTTGTTTCCTATATCAAATTATGGTCATGGCATTTGACCTTAAGTACAAAACCTGTGGGAGGGCCCCAAATATACCTACCTATCCACAATTTATAACTTGTGGGAGAAATTTAAGCAGAGATAAGAATAATTTTTTTTTAACTATGTAGCAATAATTAGAAACTTTTCATAACTGCATAGCCAAGCAATATACAGCAAAGCAGTTGTTCATTTCTGCTTGGCAAACAGGATCAAAGAAGAGCCTTTTGCATTGACTACACACATATACTGTAGTATAATCCAGTAGGTACAGCTTATTATAATATCCTTGGCTTACTGCATCAATTTTTAAAGAGAAAGAGGCACTGACGTAGATATTCCGATGGCAAACAATGTGAAAATCTAAAGGATATATAATTTGATGAAGAATTTCAGTCTTGATATGTCATATATTAAGAAAAAAAAAAGAAGACAAATCAGACAGTGCTAGTAATTTTTCTACAGTTATTCTGGTTTTCAAGATATTCACCTTTAGAATACATGCTAAATATCTGGAATGCAAGTTAAGACTAAATTGATGCTTATTGTCAGCTCCTCAGCTATGACTTAATGTTAACTGTTAATCAATTGTTACAATCTAATAACTCAAGCAATTGCATTGTTCTTTAAACATTATAAACAACAGAGCATGACATTCATAAATGGTCAGCTGTCCTTGACATACTGTAGATATACTATGTTGTAAAGATGTCATTTGTGGCTACAACTCTTTTGTTTTCCCATTGTTGCTTTGTGGCCAATCTGAGGTATTAAACAATAGCCGACAGTCTTTACTACTACCACTAGTCACTTTATTCAGGGAGCTGCTACTCTAACAGCTCCCTGCTTTAAATTGCTGAACCTCAGCTGCTTAAAGGGCCATTTCTCAAATATTAAGAGTGATATAGAAATAAAATCTGGACTGAAAGAGTATTTTTGAACAGTCTATCAAAATTAATTTAGAGCCCAAAGTCATCGATTAAGGAAGAGCAAAATATTCCACAAGCGCGCTGTTATTTGAAATCTTCAGCTCACCATCTTGTTCCTGCCTCTTAATTTTGTTGCTTGAATGTTACCTATAGTTTTACCATGTATCATGTGGAACACGGTAGGTGGAATGTGTTGTCATCATGTTAAATGTTCTTTAAAACTATTATAGTATGATTTTCAACTCATGTTAATATTTATGCTGAGCTGTTGTATTCTAATAACATTAATGCTGCTGTTATATTCTGATGACATTTATGCTGCTGTTGTATTCTGATAACATTTATTCAGCTGTTGTATTCTGATAACATCTATTCTGCTGTTGTATTCTGATAACATTTATTCTGCTGTTGTATTCTGATAACATTTATGCTGCTGTTGTTATTCTGATAATATTAATTCACTCAGCTGTTGTATTCTGATAACAATTATTCTACTGTTGTATTCTGATAACATCTATTCTGCTGTTGTATTCTGATAACATTTATTCTGCTGTTGTATTCTGATAACATCTATTCTGCTGTTGTATTCTGATAACATCTATTCTACTGTTGTATTCTGATAACATTTATTCAGCTGTTGTATTCTGATAACATCTATTCTGCTGTTGTATTCTGATAACATTTATGCTGCTGTTGTTATTCTGATAATATTAATTCACTCAGCTGTTGTATTCTGATAACATTTATTCTGCTGTTTTATTCTGATAACATCTATTCTACTGTTGTATTCTGATAACATTTATTCAGCTGTTGTATTCTGATAACATCTATTCTGCTGTTGTATTCTGATAACATTTATTCTGCTGTTGTATTCTGAAAACATTTATGCTGCTGTTGTTATTCTGATAATATTAATTCACTCAGCTGTTGTATTCTGATAACATTTATTCTGCTGTTGTATTCTGATAACATTTATGCTGCTAGTGTATTCTAATAACATTTTTTCTGCTGTTGTATTCTGATAACATTTTTTCTGCTGTTGTATTCTGATAACATTTATTCTGCTGTTGTATTCTGATAACATTTATTCTGCTGTTGTTATTCTGATAATATTAATTCACTCAGCTGTTGTATTCTGATAACATTTATTCTGCTGTTGTGTTCTGATAACATTAATTCACTCAGCTGTTGTATTCTGATAACATTTATTCTGCTGTTGTATTCTAATAACATCTATTCTGCTGTTGCATTCTGATAACATTTATTCTGCTGTTGTATTCTGATAACATTTATTCTGCTGTTGTATTCCTATATAGCCATTTCTTTTCTGGGGTACCATTCAGAAGCCACAGTACCCAGCATACCATGTAACCATGGATCACAGCCCAATTTCACTTGACACAACCCAGAATATTGCAGGGAAGGGATTTCAAGAGAAATTAAGCTTTTTATGCATTGGATATAAATGCAGCATGGAAAAGCTGATTGGGAAATTATAAACAAAACTTGAAAAGTGGAAAGTTAGAAAAATATTGAGTAACACAATTAAAGTCAAGCCACTAAATCCTGGTTGGTCAATGAAATGGAATCTATTCCACTGAGTTTGCTAGCTATGTCTGTGTCCAGGATTATGTGAGGTCAAAAGAAACAAACCCGTTTCTCTGGCAGTGTCCTATGTCAGTGGGATCATTTCACTACAAAATCATCTTCTCTCAATAAATACAAGTGGAATAACTCTAAATTTGCTATATCTGTGAGATCTTTACACTGTCGATATCCTGCCCGACCTACAGTATACCTGCCCCTTACTGGCACTTTTACCAGTTTCATCATACCAGATATATCACCCTCAGCCCAATGATCATCCTCCCCAGCACTTTCCTTGCCTCAGTCTGTATGACAACAACACACCAATTATACTCTCTCTATGTTCAGTCAATATCAAACTAAACATCTACCCAGGTAGTCCATGACAGTGTAAATTTCTATCATTTTCCTGACCTTGTCCTGAGTCCCAGGCCTACCTGTCAAAATCTTCTGGGGACAATTTGTAAAAAGATTTCCAGCATCATATTACAACATACCAAAGCCCTGAACTACCCCAGGGGCTCTTCATAGGGTATGTACTGTCCATACTAAGGTCAATTACTCTGATCCCATGGATTCATAGCTTCCCAGGACAAAGCAAGAAATCTTTACAACAGAACTGAACAAGTAAATCGCTGACAACTTAGTTGTACTGAAAGGTTCCACTTTGCTGTACATACCAAACTCTTTAAAGTACAGTTGTTCTGAGTAAATCCAAGTTTGAGTAAGGTATAATAAAGGTGAATATGGGTAATAGTTTTTACCAAATCTACCAAAGTATTGGTCAAAAAAAATATTAAATTGATTGATCAAAATAAGATGTGAACCCATCCTCCTAGAGTTGTTTTCATCAAACTGAAAGGTTCTTACTGATTAAAGGAGCCAAAAGGCATTGATTAAATCATATTCAAAATTCCATCATCCATTTCAGACACTTTCAAAATTTGTTATCATTTAGTCACATGTAAAACAGACTAAAATATTTTCCAAACTTTTTGACTTTCACTCCACTTTTGAAAATGAAACATGACTCCCTCAAACTATGTACCCACCCAAAATCCCACATTACAATGGGTTTTTCATGACTACCTCAAACTAAGTACCCACAATACATTGGGTTTCTCATGACTACCTCAAACTAAGTACCCACATTTCATTGGGTTTTTCATGACTACCTCAACTAAGTAGGTACTGTACCCACAATACATTGGGTTTCTCATGACTACCTCAAACTAAGTACCCACATTACATTGGATTTCTCATGACTACCTCAAACTAAGTACCCACATTACAATGGATTTCTCAAGACTACCTCAAACTAAGTTCCCGCATTACATTGGGTTTCTCATAACTACCTCAAACTAAGTTCCCACATTACATTGGGTTTCTCATGACTACCTCAAACTAAGTACCCACATTACATTGGATTTCTCATGACTACCTCAATCTAAGTACCCACCTTACATTGGATTTCTCATGACTACCTCAAACCCACATTACACTACCTCAAACTAAGTACCCACCTTACATTGGATTTCTCATGACTACCTCAAACTAAGTACCCACATTACATTGGATTTCTCAAGACTACCTCAAACTAAGTTCCCGCATTACATTGGGTTTCTCATAACTACCTCAAACTAAGTTCCCACATTACATTGGGTTTCTCATGACTACCTCAAACTAAGTTCCCACATTACATTGGGTTTCTCATGACTACCTCAAACTAAGTACCCACAATACATTGGGTTTCTCATGACTACCTCAAACTAAGTACCCACATTACATTGGATTTCTCAAGACTACCTCAAACTAAGTTCCCACATTACATTGGGTTTCTCATGACTACCTCAAACTAAGTACCCACAATACATTGGGTTTCTCATGACTACCTCAAACTAAGTACCCACATTACATTGGATTTCTCATGACTACCTCAAACTAAGTACCCACATTACATTGGATTTCTCAAGACTACCTCAAACTAAGTTCCCGCATTACATTGGGTTTCTCATAACTACCTCAAACTAAGTTCCCGCATTACATTGGGTTTCTCATGACTACCTCAAACTAAGTACCCACATTACATTGGATTTCTCATGACTACCTCAAACTAAGTACCCACCTTACATTGGATTTCTCATAACTACCTCAAACTAAGTACCCACATTACATTGGATTTCTCAAGACTACCTCAAACTAAGTTCCCGCATTACATTGGGTTTCTCATAACTACCTCAAACTAAGTTCCCACATTACATTGGGTTTCTCATGACTACCTCAAACTAAGTTCCCACATTACATTGGGTTTCTCATGACTACCTCAAACTAAGTACCCACAATACATTGGGTTTCTCATGACTACCTCAAACTAAGTACCCACATTACATTGGATTTCTCAAGACTACCTCAAACTAAGTTCCCACATTACATTGGGTTTCTCATGACTACCTCAAACTAAGTACCCACAATACATTGGGTTTCTCATGACTACCTCAAACTAAGTACCCACATTACATTGGATTTCTCATGACTACCTCAAACTAAGTACCCACATTACATTGGATTTCTCAAGACTACCTCAAACTAAGTTCCCGCATTACATTGGGTTTCTCATAACTACCTCAAACTAAGTTCCCGCATTACATTGGGTTTCTCATGACTACCTCAAACTAAGTACCCACATTACATTGGATTTCTCATGACTACCTCAAACTAAGTACCCACCTTACATTGGATTTCTCATGACTACCTCAAACCCACATTACATTGGATTTCTCATGACTACCTCAAACTAAGTTCCCACATTACATTGGGTTTCTCATGACTACCTCAAACTAAGTACCCACCTTACATTGGATTTCTCATGACTACCTCAAACCCACATTACATTGGATTTCTCATGACTACCTCAAACTAAGTTCCCACATTACATTGGGTTTCTCATAACTACCTCAAACTAAGTTCCCACATTACATTGGGTTTCTCATGACTACCTCAAACTAAGTACCCACATTACATTGGGTTTCTCATGACTACCTCAAACTAAGTACCCACATTACATTGGATTTCTCATGACTACCTCAAACTAAGTACCCACCTTACATTGGGTTTCTCATGACTACTGTACCTCAAATTAAGTTCCCACATTACATTTGGTTTCTCATGACTACCTCAAACTAAGTTCCCACATTACGTTGGGTTTTCTCATGACTTCCTCAAACTAGGTACCCACATTACATTGGGTTTCTCATGACTACCTCAAACTAAGTTCCCACATTACATTGGGTTTCTCATGACTACCTCAAACTAAGTTCCCACATTACATTGGGTTTCTCATGACTACCTCAAACTATGTACCCACCCACGTTACATTGGATTTCTAGATTCAAATTGCATTGACAAAAGTCATATCAGTGTCAATAATAACCGGTTCAGTAAATTAAAACCAACTGTATAATAATCAACATTTGTTCAAGCAATGATGTAATTAATGGCACTTGAAGTTGACATGAGAGAAACGACGACACACGGGAGGGCTTAATCCAATAACTTAGCTGAGTGCACAAGCTGAAACTTAACTTGACATTACGATTAATACTTAACTATGCACTACTAATTAAGGAACATGTCAGGCACCCTCAGAGTTAGTTATCTACAGGGTTCGCAGGTTTCTTCCGGGGGTGGAAAAAACCGCGGAATAAACCGCGGTTTATTCCACTCGGAAGAAATAGGTTTCTTCCAGTTTCTTCCGGACAAAATGGAAGAAACTCATTTTTTTTGGGAAAACTGTTGATAAAGTTTCATAACAACCTGCAATGATTTCTAACGTAATAAATGGACAAGAAGCACTATAGTGTCATGTAGGTAGTCTATATCTAGGTTTGAAGCACATGACCTGCCTCCAGCATATACTGTACACAATATAGTACTAGGCCACTAGCATCGGACAATTCAGGGAACAACTATGGGCAAGCAATATTTTGCAGACCAAGATGTTCCTGATTATAGCCCAGTTTTTAGTTAAAAACTAGTTTCTGAGTGGAGGGGCAAGTGTTCCTTGGAAATTAGTGTAGGCCTACTACAATGCACACTCATTACTACGATTACATTCACCACTATGACCATATTTTGTTGAGATTGAACTCAAGACACGAGGGTTACAGATTCGACTGGAAGTTGTAGTGTGAAATGAGGGCTGGCTCGTGGCCAGCTCTGTTTAATTGTGGATGTTTGTTCTTTTTGCTGTTGGGATTACAAGTCCTTCTGTTAACTACAAGTTGTAATTTAGGGAGTTGCAGAAATTAAACTGTTGCCTAAATCTAACAGATATTGTTCGGCTATTTTCTTGGTGTTAATTGTATTAAATCCTCAGTGCATGGGCCAATCCAGGTTAATCATTCATACAGTATGGCCAGTTATGCAATTCTGGTTGATGGGGGGATCGCGAGATGATAAGTAGTCCTTCAATATTGTGATATAAAGAAAACATCTTTTGGTGTAGAAAGCAACCCAAAATTATAATCAAAACAAAAATATCATATTTTGATGGTTTCAATGGTATGTATTTCAGTCAGATGGTGGTAAACTATTTGTCTCTTTATCATGTATGTGGGTTGTGCTGCGTATATGCCAATTTTCACAGTTTCTTCCAGTTTCTTCCGGAAGAAACTGGAAGAAACCTGGAAGAAACAGGTTTCTTCCAGTTTCTTCCACGTCCCCGGAAGAAATAGGTTTCTTCCGGAAGAAACCAAACCCTGGTTATCTATTCATATAAATTAAATTAACCTGATTTTAAATCTGAGGGGAGCTTATCGAATCCAGTCCTGCTTGTTACAATGTGTCTTTCATGAACAGTAGATATTGTGTTTCAATATGCATGTATGTATGATGATTCAGTCAAATTTGTGAGTGTCCTAGATGATACTATTTAACTGTACAGTAAACATTCACTTATTTGAGCACTTCGGTGGCAGAAAAAGTACTTTTGTTGCCATTTCCAACAATGGTCCTACAGTACCATGTATTTTTGCTTTAATATCCTAAACATCCCAAATTTGTGTCGAAAGCAAAACTAGGTCAAACATTTCATCAAAACTTCTTGAAAGACAGAAGGGATTGATTCACAGAAGGATGGATGCATCATGGGTAGACTGCTATATGTATGAATGAATGGATGGATGAAATAAATGAATGGATGAATCTGTGAATGGATATAATGCCCGGATGGATGGATAGGTTAATAATAATAATATAATAATATTTATTATTAATATAACATAAATGCATGAATCATGGGTAGACTGCTGTATGAATGAATGGATGGATGAAATAAATGAATGGATGAATCTGTGAATGGATATAATGCCCGGATGGATGGATAGGTTAATAATAATAATATAATAATATTTATTATTAATATAACATAAATGCATGAATCATGGGTAGACTGCTGTATGAATGGATGGATGGATGAAATAAATGAGTGGATGAATCTGTGAATGGATATAATGCCCGGATGGATGGATAGGTTAATAATAATAATATATTAATATTTATTATTAATATAACATAAATGCATGAATCATGGGTAGACTGCTGTATGAATGGATGGATGGATGAAATAAATGAGTGGATGAATCTGTGAATGGATATTATGCCCGGATGGATGGATAGGTTAATAATAATAATATAATAATATTTATTATTAATATAACATAAATGCATGAATCATGGGTAGACTGCTGTATGAATGGATGGATGGATGAAATAAATGAGTGGATGAATCTGTGAATGGATATAATGCCCGGATGGATGGATAGGTTAATAATAATAATATAATAATATTTCATAAATGCATGAATCATGGGTAGACTGCTGTATGAATGGATGGAATCAATGAATAGATGAATCTGTGAGTGAATGGATAGATTGCCAGGATGGATGAACAGATTAATGCATGCATCAATTCATGGGTAGACTGCTATAAGTATTAATGGATGGATGGATGAAATCAATGAATGGATGAATCTGTGAGTGAATGGAAATATTGCCAGGATGGATGAATAGATTAATCATAGGAATGAATTGAAAGGACGAATGAATTAAGGGAAGGATGGATATATAGATGAATAAATGGATGGGTGAATGAACAAAGGTAGAATGAATAGATGGGTATCATGGGTAAGTCTGATTGATGGATATTTAAAATATATTGGCATCAGTCAATTATATGTAGCTCACCAGCTTTGCTGTTATAACCTATAAACATCATGTATAACAAAGTGATACCCTGCTGTACTGCTGTACAGATTTGCTTCCATGAACAGCTCCGACCAAATTTCTGAATGAAGAAGCTCTTACAGTGCTCATGTTTCTTTGTTCTTTGGACGCATCAATCATACGAGTCTACAGCATCCATTAATCAATACGTTTCCTTTCATATTAATAACAAGAGATGTAATTATGAGTCACAGACTTACAGGTTATAATGTACATTCAAGTAGAACTCTGTTCATTAATTCATCGTGTCATGTGAATCATGTCTTCCCCCCCCCCCCTCTCTAAGTACGGTGATGCTCAAATGTGACAAGACCCTAAGGTAATACATCTCCCACTAGACTCTCATGGAATCATATGCACCAAAATTATCAACGGCAAATCCAATATATTTCCTATCCTATAACAAGTTCAAGCCGTACAAACAAATTTCGATGCATAGCCAGGGGTAAAAATTTAAAAAAAAAATTCAAGCTTAAGGACCTAGTTATGACTGTCCACAGTTAATCATCCTACTACCCCCAAAGGAATGTTCAATGCATGCAACATCATTCCCTTACATGCCTCAGTACCGTGACAAAAAAAAGAAGAAGAAGAAGAAAATATATATTCTACACCGACCCTAACAACTTTTAAGTTTTTTCGTTCTTCTCCTCGTACCACTGGTGTGTGAGTCAGGTTTGAGTTTCCATCTCCCTGTGGGCGTTCTTAGCAGGTAATTGTGATTCTATTAGACTTGGGACATCACAAACCACCTCAAATTGGTTTCCCTTCTAATTGAGGGTCAGACGGATCAATAGGAAACCGTTTTCGCGGCTTATATTCCTCATTGAACGGGCACGATGAGACGCCCTGCAGTTTTTCTGAAATTCAATTGATTTCAATCTGCAAAAATATCTCCTACTTACGGAGGAGATCTCAAATATAATGGTTAGAGATAGATATAACAAGGTTTGTAACGATACCAAATAACAAGATTAGGCTAGAACGAACATCCCACCTACCGAATCGATAAGATTCAACCGACCGACAGAGGGGGAACAGAAATTAATATTTCAAATAAACATCTCAAATTCAAGTGAAACCCATGTAAAGTGGACCTTGACCCATCATTTCCAGTGGGTTTACTAACATTAATTACTATGTAAAACAGTTGATAAAACTATATGTCCAGTGTGTTCAACACATTTGCGTTGTATTCTGTCAAATGTAGAAAATAATTGTGCTATGGTTCTGCAGAGAAATTTCCCAGATGAAAACTGAATACACACTATACTGTGGTCGTGATACTATGGGATAATTATTCAGAGCTGCAGTCTTGTAAACCTGTAGGCTGTGACACTCTGAGTCCCTTACCAAATCATGTAATTTTTATTCACACATATTCTACCTAACAGACATATCTAAAGTAAGTGGTTACAACTTACAACCCTAATTAAAGAGTTGCCCAAAATTGTGTCCTACAAATTTTGTAGTAAGTCATTGTTTCATGTGTAAACCGTTTTTTAACTAAGTTTTTACATCATTCCTTGAACAATTTTGGTCGATAAAAGGAGCAACGTAGTTTCTAGGCATCAATAATCTTTCCTTTAACCATCAATTATGGTAAGTATAAATTGTTTCTACTTCAACCCACAATCTAGCTATTGAACTGTACAAGCTAAAAATTCAGTTCAGGGTTCTCTCTAAGGTTTATAGATTCACACCAGTTCTCTTTGTTAAGCAGGTGTTTCCCATCAGTGTGCATTTGTTGAGCAGGAACACTGATGAAGTTTGACCACATACGCTATTAGCCAGATAAAATAGTTTATTGGTTGATGGTCAACAAACAGCTTGGTGAGCAGTAAAACTCTCCTTTTGTAAGTCCTCAACACTGATAAGGTACTGACTTTGTTAAGGAACTGTACAAATGACCACAATTCCAGTTAAAATAAACTACATAGTTTATTTCAGTAGGGCTACTAACAGTCACAGTAATAAGGAAAGCATTTGTCCAGTATAGCATCGCAAAATGCTTCTTCATAAGATGGTTCAAATTGTTAGATACATACATGTGCAAAGATTAGCAGTATACACAGAAAACAGAGTGTTTAGGAAAAAAACTGCTCTTCAAAATTTGAAAATCTAAACTATTCCCCGATTTCATCCTACTTACCGTTTCTTTGGACTCTTCCTCACACAGACTCATTCCTTATGTGTAAAAAGTTGGCAAAGTTCCATTTGTTCATTTAATTTAAGATCTTTTGCAACATTGGCCTCATAAGCAACTTTCACAAGTGCATTTAGCAAAAACCATTATCCAGAATGCTATATAGTTTGGCTATATCACATAGTTCACAAAGATTTATAATCAAAGAATTGCTTTAAATTCAATTCAAAAAGGCCGTTCTCTCTCAAATTATCACTTTCAAATTATGTCACCATGTTACCACATTTATAGACCTGATGAATGGGAAAAAGTGAATTTAATAGTGTGAAATCAGGTAAGGAAAGATTAAAAATTACATTTTACGAAAAGTTACTTCAGATAGAGGTCTGGAGATGAAAACTAGTGTTTGCACGGGTTATCCGGGTACCCGGGTACCCGCCCGACGCATTACTACCCGGTTCCTAATTTATTACCCGAATCCTACGCAGTGTGATTTAAAAAAAAAAAAAAAAATTGGCAAACCGACAGAGTTAGGCAGATTTCCCATTGAACTAGTGTGGTGTTAGGCTACAATGTGGTCTAAGATAACAGCAATAACGAAGGTACCCGCCCGTCGCGATTCTACCGGTTCCTAATTTATTACCCGAATCCTACGCAAAGTGTGATTGTTTTAAAAAAAAATGCAAACCGATGGTTACCTGTAGGCAGATTTCCCATTGACTTAGTGTGTTGTTAGGCTACCATGTGGTCGAAGATAACAGCAATAACGAAAGCTTTCGATGAATATCTTATAACTGCGTCACAATTTCAGCTAATAAACAGATGGCTAGGCTAGATTACCCCCATTGACTTAGTGTGGTGTTAGGCAACCATGTGGTCGAACGTAACAGCAATAACGAAAGTATTCCATGGATGTCTTATAACTGCGTCACAACTCCAGCAAATAAACAGATGGTTAGGCTTAGCTAGATTTCTCATTGCCTTAGTGTGGTGTTAGGCTACCATTTGGAAGAAATGATTATTCATTCATTCGTTTATTTCATAGAAGGAAAGGCTGACAAGGTATTTTACGAGATGTTAATGGATTATAGACGGGATAACTAAACAAGAGCCCAAGGGCACTGTGGTTCCTTGCTTGGGGTATATGACAATACACATCATATTATCAAGCAAGATTGGGCTGATATAGTCCAAGTAATTGTCCTACATGTTCCCATAAAGTAACCAACACTATAGCCAACACTTTTGTGATCACAAAATGTGATCGGATTTTATATCAAAAGGCACTTTTGAGATCTAAATATGGCGTCGAAAATGTAAGAAATATAAGAGACCTACAAGCATGTCAACAGATATGATAACAATGGTGACCTCAGATGACATGACCTTGAAGTTTCAAAATGTTCCACCACCCCATTCACAACTTGTCCCAAAATATCAACCATGTCACACCTTGGCATTGAGATTTAATTGCATTAAATGTCAAAAAATTAACTTTTGAACTTGTATGTAACTTCACACACAAAGGTCACCCGGATGTCAACCAATTGACATTTTTGATCGGTGAGACCTAAATAGAGCATGACTGTAAAAATTCAAACATTTTTTCTTTGCCCATTTTCTCCCCCCATAATACTACTTTTTTAACATTAGCTGACCTTTGGTGACCTTGGATCACATGACCGTTAAGTTTGAAAATATTCCCCTATACCATTTGCAACTTGTCCAAAAAAATCAACCTTGTCACACCTTGGCACTGGGAGTTATTGCATTAAATGTGTGAAAATTAACTTTGACCTCAAATAACTTCGCACACGAAGGTCAAATGGGGGTCAACCCATTGACATTTATGATCAGAAGGTACCTTTAACATCTGAAAATAGCATCGAAACTGTAAAAATCCACAAAACACGAAAAGGTCACCAGAGGTCAAATTGAGGTCAAGGGTCACCCAGATGCGGGTCGACAATTGGATTACATTGGAGCAACTCCCAACCCTAACGGACAATTTGTTCTTAAGTTGTCGCAAAAATACTAGTTTTTTATCATTAATTGACCTTTGGTGACCTTGTATCACATGACCGTTAAGTTTGAAAATATTCCCCTATACCATTTGCAACTACTCCAAAAATATCAACCTTGTCACACCTTGGAACTGGGAGTTATTGCATTAAATGTCTGAAAATTAACTTTGACCTCATATAACTTCGCACACGAAGGTCACACAGGGGTCAACCTATTGACATTTATGATCAGAAGTTACCTTTAACATCTGAAAATAGCATCAAAACTGTAAAAATCCACAAAACACTACAAAGGTCACCAGAGGTCAAATTGAGGTCAAGGGTCACCCAGATGCGGGTCGACAATTGGATTACATTGAAGCAACTCCCAACCCTAACGGACAATTTGTTCTCAAGTTTTCGCAAAAAATACTAGTTTTTTATCATTAATTGACCTTTGGTGACCTCGGATCACATGATCGTTAAGTTTGAAAATATTCCCCTATACCATTTGCAACTTGTCTCAAAATATCAACTGTGTAACACCTTGGCACTGGGAGTTATTACACTAAATGTCTGAAAATTAACTTTGACCTCATATAACTTAACATACAAAGGTCACCTTGGGTCAACTTATTGACATTTTTGATTGATGAGACCTAAATTAGAGCATCAAACTATAAAAATTCAAACATTTTTTTCTTTGCCCATTTTCTCCCCCCAAAATACTAGTTTTTTGACATTAATTGACCTTTGGTGACCTCGGATCACATGACCGGTAAGTTTGAAAATATTCCCCTATACCATTTGCAACTTGTCCAAAAATATCAGCCATGTCACACCTTGGAACTGGGAGATGTTGCATTAAATGTGTGAAAATTAACTTTGACCTCGTATAACTTAGCACACGAAGGTCACACGGGTGTCAACCAATTGACATTTTTGATCGGAAGGTACCTTTGATATCCAAATCTAGCATCAAAACCAAACATTTTCTTTTTTGCTCGTTTCCTCCCAAAATAAGCACATTTTTTCTAATGTGACCTTTGACCTTTTGACCTTGGTTTCAGATGTAGTTTATTCTCCTGATTCCAAAAAACAAAACGAAAAGTCTGTACAACCATCCTAAATCCGACCGAAAAACTTTGACCCCATATAACTTCGCACATAAAGGTCACACGGGGTCAACCTATTGACATTTATGATCAGAAGGTACCTTTGACATCTGAAAATAGCATCGAAACTGTAAAAATCCCAAAAACACGAAAAGGTCACCAGAGGTCAAATTGAGGTCAAGGGTCACCCAGATGCGGGTCCACAATTGGATTACATTGAGGCAACTCCCAACCCTAACAGACATTTCGTTCTCAAGTTATTGCAAAAATACTAGTTTTTTATCATTAATTGACCTTTGGTGACCTCGGATCACATGACCGTTAAGTTTGAAAATGCTCCCCTAACCAGTTCACAACTTGTCCCAAAATATCAATCTTGTCGCACATTGGCACTGGGAGTTATTGCAGATTTAATATTTTCGGTTTTTGGACCATAACTGACCTTTGTGGGCACCAAAAACAATAGGGCACACCTTCTCCATATGGCGGATCTATAGTCCAAGTTTGGCCTCAATCCAACATTCCCTTATTGAGATAGAGCGTACCCAAGCAAGTGTCACAGACACACACACACACATACATACATACATACACACACACGCCAACCTGACTGCATAGGTTCCTTTTGCTAAAGCAAGGAACCAAAAATAGTAATCGCAAGTGGCTTTGTACTAATCGTTTATTCCAAATGCGATCAAATTGCGCGAATCGCGCGGCTAATGCGAACCCTGGGCCTGCATAATAGATAGTAATAGTAGTAACAACTGTTTAAGAGCTAAATTGGATATTTATATGGTTTGATCCAATAGACGTGCACGAGCAAGCATAAGCAGCGGCGGCAGTGCGATGTTAGTAGAAATGCTAATTATAATTAAATTATTAATTTATTAACAAGTTAATGAAAGAAACAAAAGCAAATAAAAATTATTGAGGAAGGTTTTATACCTTATCTTACACCTACGTATTTGAACATGAAAACATTGTCAGTAGAGAATATAATGCATTTATTACAGCATCCAATATGTAGTTTCTTGAAAATCGTGATACACGAGGGTCGAACAATTTTTTTTCCGGGTACCCGGATACCCGACGGGTAACGGCCCTCGGGTACCCGGTTCCCAATTTTTGGACCATTGTAAACACTAATGAAAACCAATCAACTTGATCCATTCTTAATTCATTTCACCTCTACATTCAGTACACTGTGACTGTAATCATACATGTGATGATGGCTATTGTTACTGTATATGTTTAAGTGAGGAATCACAAGTCCCTTCCGATATAGGGAAGATATACTATCTACACTGAATATACAGTATATTCCACATTCCTTTAAGATCTCCTCCAATGGGAGAGGCCATCCTCCAGGTGTGGACAAAAAGTGTAACCAACTCTGACAGCGATCTTTTGTTTGACCTCCTTATTCATAGAAAATCTCATTTGTGCTGACAAAAGAAGAGCTCAGGCCAGCATAATAATAGAAGTCCTTACTGAGCTGGAAGAGGATAACAATACACTTCATTTGAGAGGCAGATTTGCTCCCTGAAACAGGAATTGAGTACATTGAAAAATGGACTGCAGGGAAGAGTGCCAAATGGTTTATTCTTAACACAGCTAATCTAGCCTATTATGGAATGCTATTCAACAGCAGAAGTGTCCTATTGTGTTGGCATTGTGGTAGCAGTGCCAGTGCAGCCCTATTGACTAGGCTTTATATGGCTCTTAACACTTCTTAAAGGGAGATTCTTCTCTACATGGAAATACTGTGCAATTCATTGGAAAGCAGACCGTCTTAGTCTGGTGAAATTAAGAAGGGCCATTTTATAAGCGTACTCATTTCACGGGTCAGTGATAACGATACAAAACACATACATACAAAAACCTGTGGTTATGCAAGGACTGAGAGATTTGGTTTCCCAGCGCAGTTTGCAAACTCTTTTTTAATTTACCATTATGGTCACTCCACAGTTCATGGTCATGTTTTGAATACTTCTGCCTAAAAGTGCAAGCTCCACAGTTTGGTTAAGAATCTTAAGTTTGTTCATTTCTTTGTTCCAATCAAAGTACTTCTGTCAGGCAGCTCTGCATGTCATCAATAGGGCATTATATATAGCAAAAGTGAGATTGGAAATGGGACCTTGGAACTCTGTAGTATATAATTGGTGAATGAAGGCTTCCTTAACATGGGACATGAAGCTTGCTTCAAAGTACAGCAAGAAGTCCAATGAGGAATAAAAGTGATAAATTGCCGAGCTGTCAGCTGATCAATACTTATCAGTAGAAAAACATAACAACTGAGATATATAAATACTTCCACAGCTCACTGCCTATTGTGCTGTAAACCAGTCACTAGGCATCAAGCTTCATCACATGACCTTTCTTGGTACCAATTCTTGGTTGTCTTTTGCCTGACCTCTGACCCCCTAGACATGATTCTTTTTACATGTTCATTCTACTGACATAGATGCATACATCAACGTTGCCTCTGGTTGCATTATGATTAATGCAAATTGTGTCTGTGTTGTAACTTTGTCTGAGCATAAACAAAAACTTAGAGATTCATGATAAAGTAAGCATGTACATACACACATACATGTGCAGTATATACTGTATATGCTGTACAGTGCAATAATATGTCTTGTATGGTTAAGATCTATCTTGAAGAGAATCTAGCAGACTTTGAAACTTCTGGCTATTACTTGACTTCGAAAGAGCGGTCATTGAATGAAATGAAGCCAAAATGAACCAATATGGATTTATATGTCAGTAATATGGCACCCTAAAAATCTACTGTACAGTAGTTGAAATAGAGTTGTTATACATGTGCGAAGGAAGTTCTTATTTCATATACTAGTGCACAGCCAATATGATTTCTTCTAGGTCTACACATGTATGTACAGCCTGGGTAGCAGCTTGAGCTAATATTTAATATAATCATGCAGCTGACTAGTGTGCTGTGGTATACGCTTCACTGTGTCACCTTAGACAGGTTTTATTGGAAACAAAATTTACAGGCTTTTGCAATGGCATCATAGCTGGAAAAGTTGTTTCCAATATATTGTTTTATAGCCATCATTATTCTCACTTATCCTGCCAGGGTCAAGAGCATAAAACCCTTCCATCGGGAGGATGCTCAGACTTTAAAGAGCAGAGGGAAGCTAGAGAATACAACGCATAAGAGAAACACACACATATAAACTGTCAGCGGTTAATGCATCAATTCCTTTACTTATCTACAGTACATGTCAACAGTGTTGCCACAAAGTCCGGGCGCTGTAATATAATCGGAAATCTTTCAACGCAGATTTTTTCTCTCGCTTCGGTACAAGTAAATTGCACGGCAAAGTTTGAACACTGATTTATCTGATGTAGTTGTAGTATTATACATACTACTGTACCATGTTTAGTAAGCTTGCTTTTTCAAGACGGAATATTTCAATTATAAACAGTGCATAACTTGCAATATTTAGAGGGAAAAAAAGGTGAAATTAAAAAGATGTAAATTTGGTAATATAAAACTGGGCTCTTATAGTCTGTTCAAATCTACATTTCACTGACTCATAGGAGAACACATGTTATTCATAAAAATTGAAACTGCACTGGCCTTTAATAAACACAATACACAATGGCCATAAGTGTACACCAGAACAAATACTTGGTTTAAATTTCAGCCACCAAATGGGGACAAATGCTTCTATTACAGGTATTATGGTTCTTTCAAGTCACAAGAGTAATATTGAAAATACTTTCCCTATAAAACTATAAAAGTTTGGAATTGTTCAAGTGTAAAGTACAGACTTCAGAGTGGTACTAACTTTGGAATACTTGTCCCACCTGGTTGATGTGAAAAAAAACCTTACACATATAGCTCACAGTTTGATGGTAATATCTGGCTGGAAAGGCAGTTACTTTAGGACACTGAATGGCCACATATTCATGTTGGACATGCCAAACGGCTTATATATTAAACCTAATGTCAGATGGCTATCTGAATTACAACATATATTAGTTCATTTTGGATTTTCTACCATTTGGAAGACCATTTCAGATGGGAAACTGTGAACTTCTCCTGACAGAAATCTTAAAACCTTACTTTGGCCAGCCAGGGCTCAATCCCACAACTCCCTAGATGCTGGGTTTCATTGCTTCTATTGCCACGGCCTTCATCTACTCTACCATCGCTCTACTCTACCACATCTACTCTACCATGGCTCTCTACCATGTCACTGGATGGTCAGGTTCTAGTAAGTCACAAGCTTTGAGCAAACAATTTCGGGTGGGCTTGAGCTCTGGCTGGTTATCAACAGTTGTACGTTTTTCTTAGTATGCATTGAAGACCTAGAATTAAAGTGATTTATCATCTCTTTGCTTACATCAACTTCTTCCCTGTGTTGTCTTGTTTCACTGCCTCTCGTTGTGCTGACTCCTCCCCCTCCTCCTCCTCCTCCTCCTCCTCCCGCAGCTGCTGATGCTTCTTGCCTCCAAAGACTCTCCTCTGAGGAATTCCAGAATCGTGCATTGACACAGCCGCTGAGGATGTATGTGCCTCCTGGAGGAATGAGAGAAATGCATCCCATTGATCAGAAGCTCTAACCACCCAAATTAATAAATAAAGAACTCCTCTTGCAGCCTGGATTAGATGAGTATACAAACACTAAAGCAGTGAATTATTGAACAGTGGGAGGGCAGATATAATGCAGTACTCCTACAGTACGTGTGTTATTGCTGTACCATGTGTGTACACACTACAGTATATATGCTACATGCTTCTTCAGTATACATGTTAAGTTTTCTGTAAATGGCAGAGCAGTTTACAGAAAACAAGAAAGAGGGGGAGGAAAATTAGATTAAAATGATCACCTACACATTGTCAGTTTGCTAAACCCTTTTCCTAAGAAGTAGTAAGACATTTGGATGTTACTTTATGTTTTAATCCATCCCGGGCAGTCAAATTTTTATGAAATATATATATACATTTAATTTACATTTTAATTACTAATTTTTCTGCTGGAAAACCAGGCAGGAGACAGTTGAGGAAAGGATGAGGCATGGTAGTCAAGATATTGAGAAAATGTCTTAAACAGTAATTTTCTACTGTCATGACAACAACGGAGTGTCCAGATAGTATGGAAGTACTAAATAAAAATAAAATTGCCAATGAAAAATACATGCATACTGTATAGATACTAAACATTTAACAAAAGTCCTAAGTTCAATAATTCTAGAAGAACTACAGTATTGCCCTATAAAATACAATTTGTTTCTAACATTCAGTGGGAGGAAACAAAACCTTCCTGCTGAGAAATGCCAGGATCACATAAAAGCAGTCATCCATATATAACTGGCCCTATAAGTTATTGGGGTTCAGGTAGGGTCACCTTCTGTTGTGATAACTACCATAAAGAAACATCACCCTCCTGACCCCCCATTCAATATATATTTTCAATGAAGGTTTTACAGGTAGCTATTATAAGTAGCTCACAAACCTATCATCATCTGGGATAAGTGTTGATCTTCACACAGCATAGGGCAATGGGGCACGTAAATATGCCCCTCCCTCTATAAAGGGGTATGTCAAGGAAATTGTGAAAGAAATACAATAAAGATACAATGCAGCTCATATATAGCACCAGTGGCATTACTATAGTATGATTACTTGCATCTACGTACAGGTTACACCTTATATGCCTCTTGCCAAACTCTCCAGATGTAAATCAGGTCCACAAACTGAGTTTAAAAACTGTCACCTAATCAGAAAGCATGACATCCATCCCCCTCCTCCCCCCTCCCCTCCACCCCAGATCCATGTTTTATACATTTTCTTTGTGTTTTACTTTTCAGAAAAAAACAAAAGGAAAAGCATAAAATGATTGCAACAATAAATCCTACTGAATTAGGAATGGTTAAGAATTTTCATTATTTACACCAAAAAGGAGCTATCCTGATGGCTATGTTACAAGTAAGAATCTTGTGATCTATGCTATACATGTAAGTAGATCCACATGTGACTTGCTGATTGTTATCAAGAACTGGTTGGTAGAGAGGGTTGCATCCACTGCGGTAACAGTTACTACTGTACAATGTATGTAGTACCGTAGATCAGTTTTTGCACTACTGCGTGTATAACACCCAATACCATGTTCATGTATCATACTGTAGTTGTATATGACACGTTCCATGTTAACATACATGTTAAAAAAACAAACAGAAATGCCTTCATGCAGAAGATGTTTAGACTTTAGTAAGTAGTTCACTTTTAAAGCTGTCCATAGAATTCACACCTCTACGAAATTAAGATCTAAGTACATATATATGGGTGTGGTACACATAATTGTAACTGCTACAGTAGCTTTGTTTTATCCTCTGTTGGGTCAGCAGGTGAAACCTGCTGACCTTAATTTAGAGTCATTTATGAATATGGAGTAAATATGATCCAAGAGTGAGCTTTTTATCTACTTTCATAACAAACCCTGAATTTTCTTAGTACTAGTGTAAACAATAGCGAACGTTATTACATAAATTTGAATGTTATATTAAAAACTATCCTAATCCTTCTTTGTTAGTAATAATTATGATCTGAATGCTGTTGAAAACCTGGACATTATCTGTAATTATTTTCTTTGTAGCTAACAGCATCAATAAGTTACTAGTATCTTCTGATGATTACAGTCCACGAGACAGAAGGTCCGCGAGACCGAAGGTCCGCGAGACCGAAGGTCCGCGAGACCGAAAATAGAAAAAGGTCTGCGAGACCGAAGGTCCGCGAGACCGAAATTAAAAAGGTCTGCGAGACCGGAGGTCCGCGAGACTGAAATTAAAAAACGGTCCGCGAGACCGAAATTAAAGAAAGGTCTGCGAGACCGAAATTAAAAAAAGGTCCGCGAGACCGAAATTAAAAAAAGGTCCGCGAGACCAAAATTAAAAAAAGGTCCGCGAGACCGAAATTAAAAAAGGTCCCCGAGACTGAAATTAAAAAAAAGGTCCGCGAGACCGAAATTAAAAGAAGGTCCGCGAGACCGAAGTTAATTAGGGGTCAACTTTTAACCTCTAGCCCGTAACAGTTGAGACAATTTCCTCATAATAAATTTTAAAATAATTTAACTTCTGAACATTTGTACATTTTGTAGCACAAACACACAAAAATGCTTATTTTCAAGAAATACCCGTAGCGTCAACCTATGGTGACGCTTCCATTTTTCGGGCAAGGTTTTGGAAATTTTGGGCAAAGATTGTCATGCCCCCCTTCCTAAAGTGAAATTCTTCCGTAGGCTTACGAGTCCCCCCTCCTACCTACCCACCCACCCCCACCATGTCTCAAGACCCTGTATACATCACTACTCTCCCCAGGACGCCGATCAACATTTTTCGCATGTTGAGAATATTAATCAGATTCGGGTTTGCTTGATATCGCCGCCAATGTTAACAACTATCAACAATAGGCTGTTGGCAATGAACGTCGAGTTTGTAACTTATTACAACCGAGCTGGACTCTAACAACTCCCTGGTACAACTGCCATAGACAATCATACACATTTCAAGCATAGTGTTGTATTACGTATTGGCCAATGACGTTCGTAGCTTTTAAATATTCATATTATGGGCGAGGTTTATTTGGATCCCAACGAAAAAATATCTTTGAGAAAAACAAAACAGTTGAAAGTTTTAAATTTTTGGACTTTTATGCCACCATTTGAAGTAAGATTTGAATAGATAAGCTAGTTATGTATGTCTTTATGGCATCGTGGATTCAGTGAGGTTGAGAAAAAAACAAAAAGAGAAAGACGCAAAATGCTGCTTTAAAGTTCAGACATTGGACAATAAACAAGAGTCATCCTACTGGAGAAATTATAAAAGAGAACTATGTTTGTATTTCTGATATAATATGTAAAAGAACATGTAAAAGAATTCAAACAGGAAACAAAATCTGCTGATAATATGATATCATACAGTATGATAATGATGAAACTGGCAAAACATTGCACCAGATCGCATCTAAGGACCTTCAATTGTTCAAAAAAATCTCAACAGAGAGCCCCCCCCCATATCAATCTCGAAATGTGCCCCGCTTTAAATTTCTGGCTACGTCGATGTCGTGGGTCCTAGTAATAGTTTCGGTCTCACGGACCTTCGGTCTCGCGGACCATTTTTTAATTTCGGTCTCGCGGACCTTTTTTTAATTTCGGTCTCGCGGACCTTTCTTTAATTTCGGTCTCGCGGACCTTTTTTTTAATTTCGTTCTTGCGGACTTTCGGTCTCGCGGACCTTCGGTCTCGCGGAATTCCCCCCTTCTGATGTATCAGGCTGTAATAGATCACATAATTTACAGATGAGTATATGTTCCCTCATGTGCAGTTAAGTGTGCATATATCACCATATATAATAACCAATATATAATAATAATTGGTACTTATAAGGCGCAAAATCTTCCGAAGAACTCACAGCGCAAAATGTGTAAAACCACCTAAATTTATGTAATTTAGTCTGTAGACTGACTGCTTTAAAATTTAACTGTTCTTAAGCCGTTTCCATTAGTTAATTATCACTGTCATGTTCAAATGCCGTATTTCATCCATTGAACAACACCGGTGGTACGGCATATTTAAAAACAAGGAAAACCTAAACATCAAGCATTATACTATGTACTTCCTTTTTCGAAACGCACATAATCACTTAAACTCATGATCTATATCCTAGCATGTTCTGAGACTCTCATGTAGCCTAATATTATTAGAACTACTGTAAGCTTACAGAATCCAGCAAACAGTACTCAGACCTCATGAAAAATGAATGATAATCACTCCAGTCTTTCCATAGTTTTGACCTTCAGTACCCAACTTTACCCCCCTTTTTTTCAACAATGGCTCATAAATTCTCATCTTAAAAGGTCATTATTTCCCTTTGGGCTATTTTTCCTTGAAAACCAGAGCAATGGGTAATATCTCTATGTTTACAAAACCCAAAGTAGCAGGGTTGCAGGTCTTGTTTTGACCACCTGTAGGTTCCACAGGCAACTGACTGACAATAAGGTCATTTCAGGTCACATTTATTTGGAAGCAACCACCACCAGTTCATTCACCCTTGCTTGAAATAATCTAAAACCTCAATGGATTCATGAGGAAGTGGTTTACCTTACAGTATCTTGAACAGTGAATATATTGCAAAACCAATCAACTGTGTGTATCAGTCAAATACACAATGAGAACCTTTGTACATTTACAGGGAACTTTTCTGAACACAAACTTAACAGGACATCACATACAAATGTATGGCCTACTTCTGCACATACAGTTTAAGTGAATCAACACATATACATTTTTTGTTCTTTCATACATACAGTACACTTGAACAGTATCTTATAAATCAATCTGGTTGCTCTTTGAGTTGAAGGAGGAAATTAAGTAGTAATTGCTTTCTTTCAACTTCACATCATGAATATATTATCAATCAACCAACCAATCAATCGATTAATTCATATATTATGTGTACGGAGAGGGAGGGTCCAATTTTATACTAGGTACATTTGTTATTGCCCATTATAATAAAATTTAGTGACCACCCATGATATAGTCAGCTGTTGTCAGAGTTAGTTGGCGGACATTGGAAACTTTAACTCATGTTAAAATACTGTGAGAGATGGAGAATACCTTTTTTGCAATCTTGTCTCAGAATCTTTACAACTGTATTTTGAACTCTGTATTCTGAACAAAATATTGAACTACATTCTGACCTAGAAGTATCTAATTGAAAAAAAAATCCTGGCTAGAAAATGACCATCTGCAAACATGACCCCAAGGGAATGCAGTTTTGAGGGTACTTTAATAGTGATGTTGTAAAATGAAGTCATCGCTAGTACAAAATGTAAGTTTTCATAATTTTACATATATGTAGTAATTTAAATTTACAGGAATCTTAAGAGATTCTCCTTTTCAATGATCTAAGGTGAAATGGGCCTTGGCTTCAAACTTGAATTTGATCATAAACAGAAAACCAATCATATGATTTGTAAATTATAAATTATAATTTATGTCTCAAATTTCAAGTGTATTTTTTTACCATAAATGGACTAGTAAAGACTACAAAGTTGTTTATTTGCATCAACTGTCAGTCTACCTTACTTTCCAACTGACACGATTCTAATGTGAAAGTTGAATACAGTAGGCTGCAAGTCTATAACTGTAAACATACAGCTAAAACAGCCTGATTGAATTCTTGTTTGCTGATTTAGCGACCAAGGGGCCCTGTTTATAACAAAAAGAATATTCCCCCAAAGTCCAAACTAAAGAGGCTTGAAACATGATTACTTACATTGATCACATAAATTTGGTTTAAGTCCCAGGACGTGTTTGCCAAATTTAAACTTTGACCTTTCCAGCTTACTGCACTAAAAGCTCAGGGCAAATAACACCATTCTATGCATTTTTCATATCAATATTCATTATTTTTAATGAGTTATCTGTCGTTAAACAATTTGAGTTGAATTAAATTCGACAGATTTATTATCGAGGCCGTAGATTCAACAAACTTCAATCAAAATTGTAAGCCCAGCCCAACAGATCATGAGCCAATCAAATCTCTCTGTTTTGTTTTCGACCGTTAGGCCTAGGACGAATTTCACTTTCGTGGCTACAGGTAGTCTGTGCTAGGTCCAGTCTCTTGAATAATACTGTATATTTCTTCTGTCTTACCGATGTAGCTTGCGAAATTATATCATTTCCTGAACCATTACAATGAATAAACAGGTGTTTTCAGACAATTCCTATGTGGAATTGGATAAAAAGGTGGATGATACAAGTATGTTTACTGTACCTGTACATTTGTGTAATGAACATGCTGATATATGGGCGGTCGCAGCGATTTTACGGTAAATCGTTCGCGCGATAAGGGCAACAGAAAATAAATTTCTTTCTTTCAATTGCAATCTTGTCTCAGAATCTTTACAACTGTATTTTGAACTCTGTATTCTGAACAAAATTTTGAACTACATTCTGACCTAGAAGTATCTAATTGAATCAAAAAATCCTGGCTGAAAAATGACCATCAGCAAACATGACCCCAGGGGAATGCAGTTTTGAGGGTACTTTAATAGTGATGTTGTAAAATGAAGTCATGGCTAGTACAAAATGTAAGTTTTAATAATTTTACATTTTACAGGAATCTTAAGAGATTCTCCTTTTCAATGATCTAAGGTGAAATGGGCCTTGGCTTCAAACTTGAATTTGATCATCAACAGAAAACCAATCATATGATTTGTAAGTTATAAATTATAATTTATGTCTCAAATTTCAAGTGTATTTTTTTACCATAAATGGACTAGTAAAGACTACAAAGTTGTTTATTTGCATCAACTGTCAGTCTACCTTACTTTCCAACTGACAAGATTCTAATGTGAAAGTTGAATACAGTAGGGCTGCAAGTCTATAACTGTAAACATACAGCTAAAACAGCCTGATTGAATTCTTGTTTGCTGATTTAGCAACCAAGAGGCCCTGTTTATAACAAAAAGAATATTCCCCCAAACTAAAGAGGCTTGAAACATGATTACTTACATTGATCACATAAATTTGGTTTAAGTCCCAGGACGTGTTTGCCAAATTTAAACTTTGACCTTTCCAGCTTACTGCACTAAAAGCTCAGGGCAAATAACACCATTCTATGCATTTTTCATATCAATATTCATTATTTTTAATGAGTTATCTGTTGTTAAACATTTTGAATTGAATAAAATTCGCCAGATTTATTATCAAGTCCGTAGATTCAACAAACTTCAATCAAAATTGTAAGCCCAGCCCAACAGATCATGAGCCAATCAAATCTCTCTGTTTTGTTTTCGACCGTTAGGCCTAGGACGAATTTCACTTTCGTGGCTACAGGTAGTCTGTGCTAGGTCCAGTCTCTTGAATAATACTGTACATTTCTTCTGTCTTACCGATGTAGCTTGCGAAATTATATCATTTCCTGAACCATTACAATGAATAAACAGGTGTTTTCAGACAATTCCTATGTGGAATTGGATAAAAAGGTGGATGATACAAGTATGTTTACTGTACCTGTACCTTTGTGTAATGAACATGCTGATATATGGGCGGTCGCAGCGATTTTACGGTAAATCGTTCGCGCGATAAGGGCAACAGAAAATAAATTTCTTTCTTTCTATTGCGACAGCTTTTCTCCATTAAACCCACCTGGTAAGTGAGGCATTTAGAATAAGAAACATTGAATCTGCTTCGAAAGTTTGTCTTCGGATATTCATCAGCAAGTTACACGTACAGTATTGTATGACAGGCATAGCATTACTGTACTGGTCTGTGATAGTTGATTCATGAGGATGGGCCTGAGCATTCTTGAATTTGATCTTGTCTACAGTGAATGTATAATAATATTTTTAAATGCTATGATTTATGATCAAGGCATAAAAACAGAAAACTCTTGCTTGCAAAAATTTTGAAGACAAACATTTTATAACATCCTTTTAAATAACAGCTGCCTTGTTTTTAAATTGTGAGATTGATACAATTATTAGCTGTGGGGAATATAACAAGGAAATTGAATGAGCTCAGGGCATGTAAAGGGAATAATTTATCAAGTATCGCAATAAACTAGATACAAGTCAAGATCCTTGTATAGCAGATTTTTTACCCAGGAAAATAGTATTTATAAGAACCATTCAAAACTGCTTCACAAAATGTGAAAACTAAATCAGTCGTCCCAACATGTCCCCTGTATACACTCTTTGAAGTTCAAAAAAGAGGTTTATAATGATTCCTTGAGCTATATATATGCACAAACTGTAATTGTATAAGGAAGTGGATCCACTTATCATATCGATTGAAGGATCTTGTTTTGGATCTTGTTAACAAATTTTTCGGGACTATTGACCTGAAATGACCTTTGACCTCTACTGTACATAAAACAATAATCAATTAGGTTGATCAAAAAATCAGCCAGCTCACGAATAGATTTCCATCTTTGCATGCTGGTATTTGTAATCATAATCATATAATAATATTAATAATCAGAACAATAATAATACTAATCAGCAGTTATTTTTACAAAACTTAAGCGACCACAAATGTGGGTGAAACCTGCAAGGGCCTATGGATTACAACTTCCACGTCGGGTGGCTTCCAATTCAACAGTTTAACTCAAATTTGAGTTTGAGAATATTTTCAATTTAGAAAGTCATTTCAGATGGGGAAAACTGTAGATTGCTCTTCCAGGGATGAAACACCCACCTTACTATGACCCGGCCAGGGATCGAACTCGGAACCGGCTGGGTATCGAACTCAGAACCTTCTGGTACAGGTAGACTGTACACTGTACAGTGCTGCATTGATCAGTAGGTTTTAAGGACACTTGCTCTTACCAAAGGATACTGATTCTCAGGTTTAGCTTTTGCTGCAGAGCATACAGTAGGTTACAGTAGGTGTTGAAGGTCCTCAAGCCCTCAGTAGTAAAACACCCTCAAAAGTAAAACACCATATATATGCCATGAATGAACTGACAAACGACTCAGCCCAGTACTCATTGGTGTACAGTATGTACAGTATGTATGCAGTAATCAAGTCAATACTTCACAACATTAATTTGATGGAGAAATTATCTTCCAGTTAAAAAAAAAAACTTATAGTTGCAAGCAGCATATCAAATTACTTGGCACCCCAAAATACATGGCATTAACTTTTCTTACCAACTTGTCCTTTAATCAATTCAATTATTAAACAATGAAAGAAATGTAATATACATTAATTATTCAGTTTCCCTTGAGTATTAATTATACATTAAAACTTACAAAAAAATAATGAAATCACCAAATACCCTGCACTGGGAACATGTAGTCTGCAGGGTACCAGTATTCGAAGCAATGGAGAATGCCCCGCAACGCACACACACACGGGGCTTTTTGAGAATAACAATTCATTGTTTACTTATAAAGGGACAATCTGTCAGATTCAAGAGTTGCGGGATATTCTACGATTAATTCTTTCTCAGAATTCTTTCCTTTCACTTGTTTTTTGGCCATCCCGCCAAAATATTTGGCGACTCATAAAGGTTTGTGACCCCCCAAAATGAATACCAGGGCTGTACTGTACATAGCGTAGAGTACATTTAGAAACTTGGTTTTGAACATTGCAAACTTTGTCTAAGTACTTTTTTGCCATAGGTACATACTGCCATACCATTCCGCCATAGGTACATATTGCCATACCATTCCCCCATATGTTTTGAATCCTTTCCACCACATGTGGTGGAAAGGCTCAATACAGTACCTATGGCGGAAGGAAGCAGGACACTTCGCCCAACAACCATTTCGCCCAACTGCCATTTCGCCCAACCTTACCATTTCGCCCAACCAGCCTGGTCATTTCGCCCAACCAGCCTGGTCATTTCGCCCAACCAGCCTGGTCATTTCGCCCAACCAGCCTGGTCATTTCGCCCAACCAGCCCTACATTTCGCCCAACTAGCCTGGTCATTTCGCCCAACCTTGATTAAATATGATACTTGAAAAGTAAACGTTCGGGAATTGTTAAAGTTACAGGATACGAACCGAATATTAAGGAAACTTGAGGACCGATCAGTGTGTTGGGGGTTAGGTTTGATAGTAAACGTTCGAATATTAAGGAATATTAAGGAAACTTGAAGTCCTTTTCTTTGTATAACTTTAGTAAGGAAACGTTACAGAATACGAACCGAATATTAAGGAATCTTGAGGATGGACTACAGTTCCTCAAATATGCAAACGGCTCTTCTTAGGGCCACTTAATGCTCCAGAAAAAGACAACTACTCAGTTCCTCAAACATGCCGATTCTCCTTTGTTTTTATAATAACATAACTTCCATATAATAATAATAATATAACTACCAATAATATAACCCAAAATAAATCAAATTGAACTAGTGAAATAGAAACGGTTATATTATTCCACAACGGTTCCCCTTTGTTTGTATAATATTATAACTTCCAAAAAATAATAATAATAATATAACTACCAATAATATAACCCAAAATAAATCAAATTGAACTAGTGAAATAGAAACGGTTATATTATTCCACACCGATTCCCCTTTGTTTGTATAATAATATAACTTCCATTGTATGCGTAAACGCCTAAAGAAGTGTAATCCTCCCATTATACCCGAAATAACTGCTCAGACTCCGATCGATATCGAGCGGACCTCACTTTATTTACCTATTACGAAGTAACCTTACCCAAAATAAATCAAATTGAACTGGTGGAATAGAAAAAGTAATATTATTCTGACTGAATATTAGTAAAAATAAGGTTGGGCGAAATGACCAACACGGTTGGGCGAAATGACCAACACGGTTGGGCGAAATGACCAACACGGTTGGGCGAAATGACCAACACGGTTGGGCGAACTGACCATGCTGGTTGGGCGAAATGACCAACGCGGTTGGGCGAAATGACCAGGCTGGTTGGGCGAAATGGCAGTTGGGCGAAATGGTTGTTGGGCGAAGTGACTCGCAAGCTGGCGGAATGGTACACTTTAGGAATGCATTTTACACAGGAATGTATCGGTGAAACTTTCTTTGATTCGCGTGGAAGGATAGGTACACCGTCTTCAAATCTGACAGTTCGCTGGTTGAACTGAATTGTTATTTAAGACAAGAATGGGGAATAGATACACAGTCTTTAATGTACATGTTGATTGAATAGTTTTATTGTAAGTTCCTTACAGTCGATAAACTGTCTTCAAATATAGTTGGTGGAATAAATTGAATTAATTGGGGTTGATTGTTAATTCAAAAGACTTATTCTGATTGTTGATTGAAATGACCGATTTTGTGGATTTTGCTGGCCTAGGTTGTGTGAAGTGAAGCAATATACAGTGCATATATAGCCCTACAGTGCACCCACAATAATGTGCTCTTTCCGCCATACAAAAGTGCTTTACCACCATCGGAGTAACATGGCGGAATGGCACTTTTCTATGGTGAATGTACTTATGGGGGTGGAATGACACGGCCCCCCTACAGACCTATCTGGATCCACAATTTTTGGGATTCTACAAATCTCCAAACAGATGTGTACATTTTTGGTTGAGTAATTACAGATGTTCATTTGCAGTACTATAATTTGGTTACAGAAAAAAAAAAAAAATCAAAGTGGCTATTCTTACAACTAGTCGTAAGAATAATTTATAAATACGCATGCGCAGTTGCTTTAACGTGGCTATTTTTACGACTAGGAGTAACAATAATTTCCAGTTAGGGTTAAGGTTAGGGTTAGTGTTTAGGGTTAGGGTTACCCCTACTACATGCGCAGTTGCTGTATTTACTTTACTGCGCTTGAATTCGCCGATGTCATAAGAATAGGTTATAAATAATTGTTACGACTAGTCGTAAGAATAGCCACGGCCTACAGAAATTCCCCCAACAGCTACATGTAAATCGTGAATAAGGACACATATGCCCTCAATTTTAATTTGGCTACCAGGTATTAAGGTAAAAAATGAAACGTGTCATTTTATTCACCAGGCAACCTGGCTTTGCAGAATAGTGACTTTGCTATTTGCTTTCAGACTGAGCACTTGGGAACAGATCATCTCCAAAGGATTGCATGTACAGTATTCATTTTCGCACCAAAGCTTATATAACAATTACATTTATTATAGAAGCAAGCGAGCAAACATTTCAGTCAACACCACAGTGAATCAGAAAGAAGTATTCCTCATTCCATAGTATTACTACCCAGTACCTGACCATTTTGAAATTCTGAACTATAAATAATGACTGTGTGGCCTATGCAGGGATGTATGTAATTTAGGCTAGCACCAAGTTAGCTGTTTGTTCCTTGAGTTAAGTGTTAGATAAGGTTCAAAACAGATTCAGGCATATTCTTATTCTACGGATATTTCTGAACACTGTTGTTATCTTGGCTTAGCCTACATTAGGCTAGCAAACGTCGCAAACTTAAACAATCTTACTGCATAATGAAAGCCTACGTTAAATCAAAATCTGGCTTACCCGTCACAGTACTTCTGCTGTGCGCCTTGCCCATAACTCCATGGAAGTACTGAAATGCTGAACTTATTTGTAGCTTGAACAGCAAAACTGAGTTAAGAAATCATGAATTCTTTCGACGTTGATTCAAGAAAGAGATTCAAGTAGATAAAGTTCCAAATTCGATCAGCTAGGAATAATCCTTCAGGGGTGCGAAAGACATGAAACCTGCATGTGGTACAGTCCAGTCTAAGTTGTCACTGGCGTTTTCGATTTTCTGAGCCCTTAATACAAGTCTATACGATCTACTTGTGAAACTTCCGGTCAATGTTTACGTTACCCACATCTGTGGATATATCCCATCCGCGTATCATAAACAATTCGTTTGAGTCTCGCGGATCCATGTATAAAAGAAGACGAATAAAAGAAATACGGATTGAACAGAAAGTTTTCATGAATGGTAAATTATGTAGACCACAACTATCAACCGTAAACGATAAGCAATGCACGTCATGAATGATATTCACAAAAGACGTCTGCTGGTAAATACCTTAACTAAACAAACTGTAAAAAGGATAGCGATGGATACTTTAAGATGGCGCTATGTTGGAATAATCAACTGACATAAATCACACGTAAATGGTACTGAAGGAGTTACATACGGAAGCGTAGAAGGGACATTGCATTGACGAGTTACCAACTTGACAAAACGACAATTTTCTGCAAATTGACGAGTTGTCGAGATGATAACGTGACAAAATTCAGAAAATTGACGTTTTGACGAGATAACGGATCTCGTCAATGCAACAATTTTCTGCAAATTGACGAGTTGCAGGCGCGGCGGAACGGGAAAATGATTGGGGGGGGGGCTAATTTGTGGAGACTATCTAAGCGGAACGCCACCATCGGTTGGCGCGGAGCGTACAAGAAAATTTTGGGTTTTTCAAACCCCAGATGGCCGGAAACGGCACTTCCCGAGTGTTTTATGCTGCGAATACCTAGCCCTAAAATATGGGTCTCAAGCCTGCAATTTCTCAGATTTCACGTAAAAATCTGTAAAAACATTGTAATTTGTATATTGGATGGTGTAAGTTAAGAGAGTAGCTATTGCTCGTAGTGTACTCGCAAAGACGTTTTTGAGTGTAGTAAATTACTATTTGCAATTAAATGCCATAATTATATAAATGTCATAAGAAAAAACTGAAAGCATTTCTTAATGTCAACAAATGGGTAATTCCAAAACCATGTGCAGTTGCCAACAAATTTCTATGAACGAAGCACTGTCACGAATGCATGTACCCTATACAGTACAGGTGAAATGCTAATAATGTGTTTTTGTTATCACACTTAAGGCACTTTAGAAGGATATACCCTACGAAAGATACATCTCCAATTAGAAGGAAATGTCCCTGAAGGATATATCTATGGGAAATGTGCTACCATTAGAAGGATATATCCTTCGGGAATGTTGGAGAACTGGCTGAAATGAGGCAAGTCATTGGCCTAAGACGAAGTTGTGTTGCGCTTACCGGTACTCACACTCACTGCTTCCACTTTTCACGGGGCGTGAAGACGAGGTTGGGGTGACAATGTGGTCTATAGCCAGGGGACGGGCCGAGGGTCCCCCAGCGATTACTAAAATTATTACACCTATATAGTATCCGTGTGCATCGGACAGATCGACAAGTATGCATTGGAAAATGGGCAGATGCACGTTTCGGAGTCATGGTAAATATTGGGGGGGGGGGCTAATCATGGATTTGCCCCCTCAACTTTTTCACTGGGGGGCTGAGCCCCCCCCCCAAGCCCCCCGGTTCCGCCGCCACTGACGAGTTGCACACTTACTACCATCTCGACAAGATGACAAAATTCAGAAAATTGTCGTTTTGACGAGATATCGGATCTCGTCAATGCATCAATTTTCTGCAAATTGACGAGTTGCACAGATACTACCATCTCGACAAGTTGACAAAATTCAGAAAATTGACGTTTTGACGAGATAACGGATCTCGTCAATGCATCAATTTTCTGCAAATTGACGAGTTGCACACTTACTACGTATACCATCTCGACAAGATGACAAAATTCAGAAAATTGATGCATTGACGAGATCCGTTATCTCGTCAAAACGTCAATTTTCTGAATTTTGTCGTTTTGTCGAGATGGTAGTAAGTGTGCAACTCGTCAATTTGCAGAAAATTGCTGCATTGACGAGATCCGTTATCTCGTCAAAACGTCAATTTTCTGAATTTTGTCACGTTACCATCTCGTCAACTCGTCAATTTGCAGATAATTGTCGTTTTGTCAAGTTGGTAACGCGTCAATGCAATGTCTCTTCTACGCTTCCGTAGTTACAGCTGTTACATTGACATTATCATATCCGACGCAGTTCATTCAGTGGCGTGCACAATATTTCAAAGGTGACGGAGCAGAGATTGATTTAGATAGGGGTGGCAGTGGGATGTTGGAGCCATACGCCATAAGAGGAGGTTTTGGGGATCCCCCACTAGAAAGAAAACAAGAAAAAGTTTAGAGGTCAAATAATACATTCTGAAGCATCGTTAGACCATATATTAGGTCTCAACGCAAGGTTATGCTAATAAATGCTTTCTGTGTGAAGTTGATTACGGCATGAGACTTTTTGATCCTGCTTAGGGTGTCCTGAGCCCATATTTCCCCCCTTCACACACGACGCTGAGTTCATTACAATATCATGCCAAGTTTCACGTATCAAACTGAAGAACAAACTTTTTTAATCGTTTGAAAAGCTTTTGATTAATTCTAATATTTAAAGTGTATGGGAGACGCCATCATTTCTGCAATCGTGTGAAATCACTCACGACATTATTAGGCACAAGCTTGATATTTTGCAGGCAGACTCTAACACTATCGTTTTCATCATGTGGCGTAAACTATCACAGGTACATACTTCGAGGTAGCTGGACTATTTAGAAATAATCATATGGAAACCCGTGCAGTGCAAGATGAAGAAAGAAGGCTTTTAGTCCAGTCAATCTATGATTTAACCTTAAACAAATTGAAACAGAAATTATTTCAACGCAAATTGATAGAATAAATTCGTCTTAGTAACATACTAAAAATCGACATAAATCGACATTTGCCAAATTCCGAAATTTTGGCTAGAAAAAGAGACGATTGTGTCGATTTTATGATGCTTCTTATCAGCTGCGGTAAACAATTATATAGCCGTTGCCGTGGCTACAGCCTACTGCTTACACTCGCGCACGCTCGGTCACGAAAACCTTTGACTTGAGCAAGGATGTAACGTTTTTGAGTGTTTGCTATCTGTTATCTGCTTGGAATGTTCAGGTAAGGAATAGATGTACATTTTTGTTATACGTAATAGCCATTGCGTTTCTGTAGTTTAAAATCAATTGAATATAGCACAAAAAGAAAGAAAATAATCGAAAGAATAGCTTCGCTCGCTAAACTGGTGTTAGGCTGGTATTACACACAAAATACATTTACTGATGTAGCCTATATCACTGACATTAGAGGCCTAGTTACATTTAGACTTGGACCTTATCTAAATTCGAACTCCACGCAAATAGAACATTTGCTGGTGTATATTTTAATTTACCACAAGGTTACAAAGAAAACTAACCCCCAACTACCATTTACAAATGCAGTCTGGCTAGTTTCGCACGAAATACGAACGTATAGGCTAGGCTGGCTAGCATAACGTTAGGCCTAATGTTATTTTAAGCGAATGAACGGTCGATAAAGGACGTAATATATTCCAATAAGTCTAACTGCATTCGTTAAAACAGCTGTAAAACCATAAACTATATAAAACTTGCAAATAAAAAAAAAGCGATTAAAATAGACTTAGGGTTGCGCTCAAGCCAGGTTAGGCTTATGCCGACATTCGAAAAATTTGTAGCTACGGATGCCTTTACGTACCATTAGTAATTACGTACAAATTGCTGGAAAAAATGAAGAAATCATGGATTTTCTTTATTGATCCACATTAAGTTCATTTTTTCACACATTACTATTAACCAAACCATTATTCATTCGGATTCTTTAGATAACAACCACATTTTCATCGATGATTAAGATACAATCTTTGTAAACTTTGCAACATAATTGGATACTTTTGCAATGTCACTTAAGATAAACAAACGTGACTGTGTCGTCGTATGCTTTTCACTATTTACTGTTTACGGGGTGTGGGGTGTCATTAGCTTGTATCCCTACCTTCATGCTCTATCAGTAACCTAGTGAACTAAGTAAAGTAAACCTGCACATGTATCTTCATTGTACATTTTGTATTTATTATTTTCTTTATTAAAAGTATGGTAACGCCATGGTTGTCTTTGATGGTTATTAAAATGGCTCATCTACAAAAGACTCTGCTCATATCAAGAGGTCAAAAGGAGTTGTCGGATCAACAGAATTGTTCACTGAAAGCATGCCTTGTAGATCCTGTAAAGACATATTCCTCGCCAATTCATGCAACAAACAAAGATTTCTTAACATGTTGGGTCAAAAAATGGAAGAAAGAGGTCTTAGTGTTCCATGCCGATGACGATTTACTGATTGTACAAAAAGCTATCGAATGCTCTACAAACAAAGCAACAGTTGTTATTGGTGAAGACACAGACATAGTCGTGCTACTTTGTTTCCATGCCAACAATACCTCGCACAATGTATCATGAGTGAAAAATTAAACATGCAAAGGATCTGGGACATACAGAAGACAAAGAAAGTATTGGGAGAAGACATGTGCAGGCATTTACCATTTGTGCACGCTATAAATGGCTGTGACACCACTTCTCATCCGTTCGGAATAGGCAAAGGTGCAGTTTTAAGGAAAATGGCAAATGACGATCATTTTAAGAATCAAGGTAAAGTATTTTCTAGACAGGCCTCAAAAGAAGAAGTAATTAAAGCCGGCGAAGAAGCCTTAGTCTTTCTGTATGGAGGTAGTCGAGGAGAAAGACTTGATGATTTGCGAGCTCGAAATTTTTTTAACAAAGTAGCGTCGAGTAAAACATCTGTTAAAGTACAGACCCTGCCACCGACATCAGCAGCAGCAAGATACAATAGCCTAAGAGTGTTTCTGCAAGTACAACACTGGATTGGAACAGACAATGATTTACTGCCTCACGAATGGGGATGGTATACGAGTAATAACAATCTGATGCCCACCAAGTCACCCTTACCGCCAGCTCCTGAAATGCTACTGCAGGTCATCAGATGTAAATGCAGAACCAACTGTGATTCGAAACGATGCTCCTGTAGGAAGCATGGGTTGGAGTGTTCTGTAGGATGCAGCGAATGTCGTGGAATCAGCTGCTCCAATGTTGCAGACTACGACAACGATAGTGAGGAAGACTGACCGTAGTGACCTAGTTTATTCAAGGTATCATTTACTTCATCAGTGTTTCAGTAAAATATTTGGTGTGTAAAGCTACTCCATATGAGCCGTTTGAGGAAAAAACACGAAAGTCATCTAAAAGATTCAGCACGCCAATTTGTTCGTTCCTCAATATATGATAATTCCTTTTTTTAATAAAGAGGGGAGTAGGGGGCTTGCCCGACTAACGTGAGAGGGAGCACACTGAAAAAATGTATAAATTGTTACAATTTTGTCACCCCGCGACCCACAAAAATAAAAAAATAAATGTTACTCTCTACCACCGTTCTATAGTTACCCCACCCCACCCCCCCAAAAAAAAAGCAAGTCACAAAACGAATCGCCGCTCGGTTAGAAAGTACTAATTGGCTACAGGAAGCGATGTGGGCACTGCAAGTTTAGCTCGATTGCAAATGCATAGTACTCGCTGCTTATTTACAAAAAATGGCAATGTGTAAAGAAGTTAAATTTCAGTTTTAGTGATAAAATCCCTTGTTTTGTAAATCAAGAGATGCCCATACAATGTGATGTCAAAGGAGAGTCACATGTTTTCATATTATTTGCCAGGCAAGTAGGTTTTTTCTCAATACTCTTATGCCCACGCTAAAGTTATGTAAACATTGTTCACCTAAAATCATAAATTAATTAAATAAGGAAGAAGTTAGAAAACATAAACCTGCACGTAAATAGTCCTCTCTTAACTTATGATCACATGGCGATGAGGAAAGCGCCCTCACTGTCGGATTCTTTACTATCTAATTTACAACCATTGTTCACTATTTAAAGGTACCGCCGTATGATTTGATTATGCTTTTATTGTTATTAATGTCTTTAATGGCAATATATTTGAATGTTTATTGAAAAAACCCGCCGCCATTTTGTATTAAGACGCCATTTTGGTTGGGTTAGACAACCGGGATCAAATGTCGATTTTGGATATGATATTTATAAGACACTTATCAGTCTAAAACTGCTAAAAAACATTCTGATTGACAGGACTATTTCTTCAGTTAACCACCTGGTTATTATCATGCCATGATAAGTTCTATTGGACGGCTTACTCGACATGCAGAACTAAATCGCTTCACAAGTAGGATCAGTACCAAATCCAAGCACCGTTGAGGGTTTGCTCCCATTGTCACTATTTTAAGTTGAATTTAATCAGGGAAAATAAACCTGCTTTCAGAATTTGAAATCTCCGAGTTGCAAACTGCGTTTAATTAGCTTTCAATATACTAGAAAGCTGTCTGAACACCGAAAATGTCATAGAATCTAAATGGATTATACCCAGTTAAGATTCCATTTGAGGTTTGGCCAGTATGACTTGAAATATTGACAGCAGATAGAAATACTAAGTCACTACTACCAGTAGATGGCGCTATTGGGAAACGACACTTTTAGAGTACAGGCCTACAGACATAGAACAGCACAATTCATAAATAGGGTTCGGCGTGAGTTAGGATTGAAAGCGATTTTATGTTGCCGGATCCTGTTTGAATTTAGAAATACGTATAATAACACTCATCGAATTCAATAAGCTTAACAGATGTCTCCTTTGTGTGCTTTTGTTAAACATACAGTAATGTAAATTCACCCAAAAATTGAGCAATTTCATGGTCGGGAAGTTTTGAGTTCATAAAAGACCGTCTGAAATTATTTTTTTTATTGCTATTACTATAGGTTTGGATCTAAGAGGGTGTGTCATAAATTCCTAATTGAGTATACTTGAGAAAGACTGAAGGTGATTTGGGGCATTTGTGGAATGTATTGGGGAAATGAGAACACCTATACGGCGACAGCCCTCATGAAAGCTTGGCGCCCCAGTCGCCCTCCCACTGGGATTTTGGGTGTCGAAAAAAATTACATGTTCGAAAAATATATCATTGGTCTGAATGTCTCGAATCTCCATGATGACCACTCATGAATGACCCTTCGACCGCGGACCGGCAGTAGTGTATAGTTGCTGAAAAACCTGACGTGACATAGCGCATATGCCGAGAAGACATCTACGGGAGTCGCACTGTACTGAAAACGCATGTTAAAGACCGTCGAATTATATATAATGCCTGCTCTACATGACTACAACACACATAATATTTACTACTGAATCTGTGTGTTCGACTGTGCGGGCAAACTTTGCTTTTGTTTTTTGTTTGTTTAAATGGACGGTGACGTCACAATAGAAAGGTGGTTTCCAAGTACTGGAATGCCAAAGAAGATGTTAAAAGGTAAAAAAAGGTGACATCATACAGGTTTCTCACAGCATTGCTCGCGTCATTGCCTCGATACTCTGTTACATTTTCTATCGGGTTTTCACTTCTTGGACGTACCCTTATGCTATTTAAACCGCTAAAAAACAAGTTTTCAAAAGGAGACAATACTATCGCTGAGAACTACCGGCCAATCATTCTATCACCATAATCATACTTCAGACTCAATATCTGATGTCAGTTTGACACATAGTTCGGCCATTTCAGTATGTTACTTGACTGGAAGCCCAGTCAATCTTTCCTTATTTTCCACGCGCAATTTGCAGATTTGTCGAAAAATGTCAATGCCGGTGTCAAACTCACAAAAGATATGTCATGATATTTCAAAGTAACTTACCAGACTGATTTTTCTCTATTTCAATAAACTATTTGATGACCATATCAAGACATGGGATCTCAAAATAAAGGATGTTGAGAAAACTTTAGAGCAGCTTACAAGGCCTGGGAAGTGTCATTTCCAACGATCTAGGAGGCATTTTTTTAGCTAAAAATTTCCGCTACGCTGCGAGCCAACCAATGTTGGCGCTTCGCTTAGATAGTAACAAGACGCCCTCCCAGGAAATGGTCAAGCCCCCCCCAGCGCCAGCCCCACTAAAAATATCCTATCTACGCCACTGTCTGGGACTGGTGTAAAACCATCAAGAGGAAGCACCATCTTTAACACACCATACACGGCTATATAGGGCCAATGAGAGACGCTGACTGAGATTTCTGTAATATCTCCACAATCTTGCATCTCCCTAACGGAACGTGATCACCTTGCTTAGCTTTTTGGGGAGTGGGGAGGAGGGGGGGGGGTGGTGGGGGAAGGGAGGCGGGAGTCATTCCTTTACAAAGATTTCTGTTGTATCAGCTGAAGCTGAAGGTTGGCTTGGTATCTCCAATTGGACCCACAATAACGAGAGAAAAAACAATGATATTTTTTTTTTTTTCGAATCAAATCAATTTATTTCACATTGAAAGAGGAATTTTATTAATCATCGATTGCTTGTGACACGTTCTAAAAGTTAAACAGTCGGAGCGGTAACATGATGACACTCAGACACATCTTGACTGTTTAATTTATTCGACTTCGAATATTATATAGGCTATACTAGTCACGATATATATATATATATATATATATTTATATATATATTTATTTATATATATATACCACTGTCGCAATCCTTTCGGGAATTAGTGCGTCTGCTCAAGTGGTTCACATTTTACGTGACGTTCTGTCACTGACGTCCAAACGGTCATAGTACTACTGGTACCCTTTAAACTAAGGACAATAAAACAATTACCTAAACAATAAAATCATTATAAGGTGTCAAATGCATACTTCATCTTACTGATAATTTAACAGAACTTTACTTTTTAGGATTAACTTGTGAAGTCACATGCCTCTACCTTCAGTCTATATATGTTAGTAAGCGTTGGTTACACAAGTCACAATGACATGATGATATTTCACTAAAGAGATTTGACGTATATATTTTCCCACTCATCCCAAAATCTAACTACTGATGATGTATATTTAATGGGATATTCATGTGTTTGTAACAAGTTTCAGCATCTTGGACGACGTCCATTCCCGGCCTCTGTAAGACAAACCATAAAAGGAGAGTAAATAAATGACAAGAATCAATGAACAGTATGTGATGGTGCTAATAACTAATCGTAGTTATGACATAGGGTAAACGATGACTCAAGTCACAATATGAAACTATTTGTTAACTCTATGTCTTACACGATAGATTACAATACTATACTCACCGCAGACACCGCACATCGCTGGGCATTTTTCCTTTACAAAACTATGTCTTTCATCGTTGCACCAATAGGAAGGATAGCCAGGGTTAGCTCCACAATACGCGTCGGTATCCCGACACTCGCCTGAGAACAGAAAAAATAGCAATGAATACTATTCACAATGAAAATGGCTGACGATCAGAGAAACAAAACAAAACAAATAAGTAAACTCAAAACTACAGTATGAAAGGATTCCCGATATGAATGAGGGCGGTATTGGATAACTTGGTACAGAGCCGTATATAGAGAGAGTTTGGCCAACCATGTAACCGATTTGGATTGGTCGAGAGGGAAAACGCCCACACAGGGTGGTAAAATAGGTCCACTTGAAAACTTTATAGCAGACGACACGCATACTCACAGTGTATAGACTATCGTTTGTGTACACGAAAAAAGTACGAAATTATGAAAGAAATGGTGCTGGGGATGCTGCAATCGGTCAGAACATGGATATTGTTGTTTGATTATCCGACTGACCATAAAAGAAGAGGATTTTTTTGGAAGTAGAAAGAACAAGATAGAGATCTAATGAAAAAAAAGTCTGTGTAGCCTAGGCCCATACTAGCCATAGGCCCTAGTGTAATACGAGTAATGTACAAGCAATGCGAGAATTTTACGTTCAGACTGGTTTCTGTAATTACATGCATGGCTATTCTCTCTCGTTTTACGATCCACAAATTCGATTTCATTATGCCAGCTCTCCTAATCATAGGCATGGCAGTTTCAGTCGCACATATAGTTATCCTAATTCCTAGTTATTGTATGCCTAGGCTATGCCTAGCCTAAAAAGTATCACTTTTAGTTTAATGTAAAAGGGTGGGCTAGCCTCTAGGCATCACGTAAAGCCCTAATCCTTAGTTAAGCCCGAAGCATAAGTTAAGCCTGGGCTTAGTTAGACCTGGACCATTCCTTCTATTACTACAACTGTTATAGCACATTACATAATATGGCACAGTATAAGGCCCAATTAAACTAGGTCTAAGGAAAACAAAGTAGCCTAGGCCTAAACTAGTTAGGCTAGGTCTATACTCATTGGCAACTTGTGGGTTGTGTACACATACAGGCCTAATTATATAGACCCTTTTTAGTATGCCATAAACAAGTGCCCAAATGGTTAAATGATCTTTGGTTTGTGTTAATTGTCAGCATTGGCCTAGCCTTTTTAGGCTAACATGAATTCAGCCTAATTTTTCTTCTTCAAAAGTATAGCCTAGGCCTTGGTTTAATTTGGATGCAGTCAACTATCATTTATCAAAGTTGCATCAGTACCTCCTTATTCCCTTAATTGACACCCACATTGATGATTGAAGTTAAAAAAAATCTTTTTAAATTATCTTTAGACAGTAAATTTTAACTCCCTGAATTTCAGGACTTTTTTTACAAATCAAAGGTGACATGTGCTCTGAAGAAAAACTCAGACTGTGATAATGACAAACCTGGTGAGTGACTACTAGACTGAAATCCAGTTCCTGCAACCACAGCAATAAAGTCTTTGTTTTAATCAATGCACTTGTGTGTTTGAAACTTTCAAATGGACACTCAATGGCAGTTGGTTAAGATATAAGGTTTCACCTTCATCATGGAGAGTTGATGGGAATCTGCCTCATCATCTGAATAATGGACTCAAGGATAGCAACAAATCATGATTGGATAATGATTTTGAGCAAGTAAATATCTGGCAATTTGAAAGTTTGTATTATTTTTTTACATATTATTTAAGCTGTTTAGCTCACACACAAGCAAATGATCAAGTGACAACAACCGATGCAGTATATTTAAAGGTATTGAAGACTTGCCCTAAACTGCATGCCGCGCTCTGAAAAAGTTTACTTTCCGTTGCTTGCAAGTGAAGTTTTTTTTGTGTCGCTACAAAATGCAGACAGTAATGAAACCTGATACCTTGTTATCTTTTATCTAGACCTGAGATGTCCACGCTGCTATGTGCACTGTGTTTTGGGTATTGACTGTGATGTTTGTATTGACTGTACACTAATGTCTATTTACAGATGGTAGCAAGCTGTATGTGTATTTTCTGGGATCAATGGTGGTGTCTAACACTTCTGTTACACCGCATTCGAAACTAGGTCAGATAACCGGCATGAGACGTTTCTTTGTGCGGGAGTCTCCACACCCTTTAAGGAGAAGTATTTATATCCCATTAATAGAGAAAGAATTATGTTTCAATTGGTAGCATGCAACTTAAAATTTTGCAAACATTAGATACAATCAAACAATAACAAGGTTCATTTACAAGGTAATCTACTGCCCTTTATTTCACATTAGTCTGTCACATCAGAAGGTCACAGCTTTCAATAATTATACAAACAAATTCCCTTGATGGGTGCTTCGTTAGATTCCTGCAATTTTCAAGTTTATCAATGTAATAAGTTCTGAATGTGGCAATGTGGAGAAGCTTTGGGATAATCTGTGGATAAGACTGCCAGACTATCAACAAGATTCCACATCCATGCAACTCCAACTGCTTCCTTCACCTCCTTGCAGATGTACCACATGTCCAAAAAAAAGTCAGCATTGGTTAATGTAATTAAAATCTGGCTTCCTCCTGAGCTGGCAAATACACATGAATTGTCAAGTACAGAGGTCAGTGTGAAACCACTGAAAGATCTTCTCAAAGTTCTTAGCTTTCAAGAAAACAAAGACTTGAAGCCAAATTGACAGAGGCCACACTGATACCATTCCACTCTCATAAGATGAAGGTATCACACACACTTCATTTTGCTTCTGCGATGCAGTGCCTGGTAGACTGTGAGGGTCACCCAATGGATGTATTAACAACTGCCTGGTTTATAGAGCTCTGCAACAGATAATTCATCCTGATGTCTAGTCGTCATCCTGTCATGGCCTTGAGCAAGTTGAACCCACTTCAACACAAAGCAGCTATTGAATTCTTGTCTAGGTACATCACCATCATTGCTGGTTCCAGCTACGCCGACCATAATAAAAGAGTACAATGAGGGATTTTTAATACACCCAACAGAGCTTGCATTCCAGTACCTTTGGGCAGCTGAAAAGATATTCAGAAATTGTTATATGGGTGTGTTTGTATGCATGCATATGTGTGATTTTCTTGCTTTACAGAACAGCTCCATTTTGATAAGCTATGTAACATGGAAACCTGCCAATCATATGTTTGAAATAGGACTGGCTGAAACGATTCTTAAATGAAAAGCTTAACGACTTCTTGCATTTTTATACATCACTGTTCAGGTGAGGCCAGTAAGGGCAGTATGAAGAATAAGTAACAATTAATATTTATCATTATGGCCATTTGCTGTCTGAACAAACTGAATGATGTCATCAGCCCTGTGCTCAGTTGACAACACTGACAAGTAGGCACACTATGTCAGTGTGATCCATGAAACCTTATTAAGGACATGACCGTATAGTATATATGTTAATGGAAAATACATAAGCTACAACATACACCAGTAGTCAGTTGTTGCAGGTTTTTTTTTTCTCGACAGACCCATTCAATCTGTTGCACCTACTATAGCCTAGTACTACATTCCTGAGAAATTAACACCACAATATCAGTCTTAGGTTTGCCCACAGACTCCCAACTATTGCTAACTCCTACACTCAAGTATATAGTTTAGTTTAGTAGAAAAAAAGACCAGGAGAGACATTCAAGTCCCCATTAAGGACCCTAAGGCCATATGAGAGGAATAAAACCGAGGACATCAAATGTCATACCCAATTACAATGCTTAATGTACTCATCCAAAGTATTCTTAAACCCATTCACACTACTTGCAATTCAACCTTCTCAGGCAAACCATTCCATCCATTCACAACCCTTGTATAAGTTGTATTAGACTTTAGAGAAAAAGTTATGCCGAATATTAATCCTACTATGTAACTTCTGGAGTTTAATACAATGACCTCTGGTACAACTACTTTTGGCAAACCTGAAAAGATCAGTGAAGCATAAATTGTCATTTTATGTGTAGGCCTACTTTATTTAATTGAAGGATCTATTAATGTAGGCCTGATGCTATAGTTGTGCGTCTGTAATCTAGCCTAGCCAGGACTTTGATGTGTGCTTTTCGTTTGTATGACTAAAGTAGGACTAGTAGGCCTAGTATGAGGCGTAAAATAAAACAAGTGTAATGACAGGTTTTCAGCTAGTTTTCTATGCATTTCAGGTGTGAAGATAAACGTAAATGTCATTAACTAACACATATAACTCTTATTCATTACCTGATATCCATTTTGTTCCTCGTATGCCTGTCAAAATCTGACATTCTGAGTCGCTTCGTTTGTTCGCAACGAGCACAGTGTGCAAAGCTGCTATATATTGTGTGTGGTGTTTTTCGTGTTTCGCGCAACTGGTAACGACAACTGGACCTATTTTGATGCCCATGGTTTGCGTGTGACGTCACAAATCGCCAGTTGGCCAAACTCTCTCTATATACGGCTCTGTACCAAGTCAGAGCCGTATATAGAGAGAGTTTGGCCAACTGGCGATTTGTGACGTCACACGCAAACCATGGGCATCAAAATAGGTCCAGTTGTCGTTACCAGTTGCGCGAAACACGAAAAACACCACACACAATATATAGCAGCTTTGCAAACTGTGCTCGTTGCGAACAAACGAAGCGACTCAGAATGTCAGATTTTGACAGGCATACGAGGAACAAAATGGATATCAGGTAATGAATTAGAGTATGCGTTAGTTAATGACATTTACGTTTATCTTCACACCTGAAATGCATAGAAAACTAGCTGAAAACCTGTCATTACACTTGTTTTATTTTACGCCTCATACTACTAGTCCTACTTTAGTCATACAAACGAAAAGCACACATCACAGTCCTGGCTAGGCTAGATTACAGACGCACAACTATAGCATCAGGCCTACATTAATAGATCCTTCAATTAAATAAAGTAGGCCTACACATAAAATGACAATTTATGCTTCACTGATCTTTTCAGGTTTGCCAAAAAGTAGTTGTACCAGAGGTCATTGTATTAAACTCCAGAAGTTACATAGTAGGATTAATCTTCGGCATAACTTTTTCTCTAAAGTCTAATACAACTTATACAAGGGTTGTGAATGGATGGAATGGTTTGCCTGAGAAGGTTGAATTGCAAGTAGTGTGAATGGGTTTAAGAATACTTTGGATGAGTACATTAAGCATTGTAATTGGGTATGACATTTGATGTCCTCGGTTTTATTCCTCTCATAGCCTTAGGGTCCTTAATGGGGACTTGAATGTCTCTCCTGGTCTTTTTTTCTACTAAACTAAACTATATACTTGAGTGTAGGAGTTAGCAATAGTTGGGAGTCTGTGGGCAAACCTAAGAATGATATTGTGGTGTTAATTTCTCAGGAATGTAGTACTAGGCTATAGTAGGTGCAACAGATTGAATGGGTCTGTCGAGAAAAAAAAAATCTGCAACAACTGAATACTGGTGTATGTTGTAGCTTATGTATTTTCCATTAACATATATACTATACGGTCATGTCCTTAATAAGGTTTCATGGATCACACTGACATAGTGTGCCTACTTGTCAGTGTTGTCAACTGAGCACAGGGCTGATGACATCATTCAGTTTGTTATTATGCAGACAGCAAATGGCCATAATGATAATTATTAATTGTTACTTATTCTTCATACTGCCTTTACAGGCCTTACCTGAACAGTGATGTATAAAAATGCAAGAAGTCGTTAAGCTTTTCATTTAAGAATCGTTTCAGCCTGTCCTATTTCAAACATATGATTGGCAGGTTTCCGCGTTACATAGCGTATCAAAATGGAGCTGTTCTGTAAAGCAAGAAAATCACACATATGCATGCATACAAACACACTCATATATAACAATTTCTGAATATCTTTTCAGCTGCCCAAAGGTACTGGAATGCAAGCTCTGTTGGGTGAATTAAAAAACCCTCATTGTACTCTTTTATCATGGTCAGCGTAGCTGGAACCAGCAATGATGGTGATGTGGATTTGACAGTACCTAGACAAGAATTCAATAGCTGCTTTGTGTTGAAGTGGGTTCAACTTGCTCAAGGCCATGACAGGATGACGACTAGACATTAGGATGAATTATCTGTTGCAGAGCTCTATAAACCAGGCAGTTGTTAAAACATCCATTGGGTGACCCTCACAGTCTACCAGGCACTGCATCGCAGAAGCAAAATGAAGTGTGTGTTATACCTTCATCTTATGAGAGTGGAATGGTATCAGTGTGGCCTCTGTCAATTTGGCTTCAAGTCTTTGTTTTCTTGAAAGCTGAGAAGATCTTTCATTGGTTTCACACTGACCTCTGTACTTGACAATTCATGTGTATTTGCCAGCTCAGGAGGAAGCCAGATTTTAATTACATTAACCAATGCTGACTTTTTTTTGGACATGTGGTACATCTGCAAGGAGGTGAAGGAAGCAGTTGGAGTTGCATGGATGTGGAATCTTGTTGATAGTCTGGCAGTCTTATCCACAGATTATCCCAAAGCTTCTCCACATTGCCACATTCAGAAGGGAATTTGTTTGTATAATTATTGAAAGCTGTGACCTTCTGATGTGACAGACTAATGTGAAATAAAGGGCAGTAGATTACCTTGTAAATGAACCTTGTTATTGTTTGATTGTATCTAATGTTTGCAAAATTTTAAGTTGCATGCTACCAATTAAAACATAATTCTTTCTCTATTAATGGGATATAAATACTTCTCCTTAAAGGGTGTGGAGACTCCCGCACAAAGAAACGTCTCATGCCGGTTATCTGACCTAGTTTCGAATGCGGTGTAACAGAAGTGTTAGACACCACCATTGATCCCAGAAAATACACATACAGCTTGCTACCATCTGTAAATAGACATTAGTGTACAGTCAATACAAACATCACAGTCAATACCCACAACACAGTGCACATAGCAGCGTGGACATCTCAGGTCTAGATAAAAGATAACAAGGTATCAGGTTTCATTACTGTCTGCATTTTGTAGCGACACAAAAAAAACTTCACTTGCAAGCAACGGAAAGTAAACTTTTTCAGAGCGCGGCATGCAGTTTAGGGCAAGTCTTCAATACCTTTGAATATACTGCATCGGTTGTTGTCACTTGATCATTTGCTTGTGTGTGAGCTAAACAGCTTAAATAATATGTAAAAAAATAATACAAACTTTCAAATTGCCAGATATTTACTTACTCAAAATCATTATCCAATCATGATTTGTTGCTATCCTTGAGTCCATTATTCAGATGATGAGGCAGATTCCCTTCAACTCTCCATGATGAAGGTAAAACCTTATATCTTAACCAACTGCCATTGAGTGTCCATTTGAAAGTTTCAAACACACAAGTGCATTGATTAAAACAAAGACTTTATTGCTGTGGTTGCAGGAACTGGATTTCAGTCTAGTAGTCACTCACCAGGTTTGTCATTATCACAGTCTGCTAACTGTGGCTTTTTATGTTAGGAGTTTTTCTTCAGAGCACATGTCACTTTTGATTTGTAAAAAAGTCCTGAAATTCAGGGAGTTAAAATTTACTGTCTAAAGATAATTTAAAAAGATATTTTTTAACTTCAATCGTCAATGTGGGTGTCAATTAAGGGAATAAGGAGGTACTGATGCAACTTTGATAAATGATAGTTGACTGCATCCAAATTAAACCAAGGCCTAGGCTATACTTTTGAAGAAGAAAAAATTAGGCTGAATTCATGTTAGCCTAAAAAGGCTAGGCCAATGCTGACAATTAACACAAACCAAGATCATTTAACCATTTGGGCACTTGTTTATGGCATACTAAAAGGGTCTATATAATTAGGCCTGTATGTGTACACAACCCACAAGTTGCCAATGAGTATAGACCTAGCCTAACTAGTTTAGGCCTAGGCTACTTTGTTTTCCTTAGACCTAGTTGAATTGGGCCTTATACTGTGCCATATTATGTAATGTGCTATAACAGTTGTAGTAATAGCAAGAATGGTCCAGGTCTAACTAAGCCCAGGCTTAACTTATGCTTCGGGCTTAACTAAGGATTAGGGCTTTACGTGATGCCTAGAGGCTAGCCCACCCTTTTACATTAAACTAAAAGTGATACTTTTTTAGGCTACGCATACAATAACTATAGGAATTAGGATAACTATATGTGCGACTGAAACTGCCATGCCTATGATTAGGAGAGCTGGCATAATGAAATCGAATTTGTGGATCGTAAAACGAGAGAGAATAGCCATGCATGTAATTACAGAAACCAGTCTGAACGTAAAATTCTCGCATTGCTTGTACATTACTCGTATTACACTAGGGCCTATGGCTAGTATGGGCCTAGGCTACACAGACTTTTTTTCATTAGATCTCCATCTTGTTCTTTCTACTTCCAAAAATTCCTCTTCTTTTATGGTCAGTCGGATAATCAAACAACAATATCCATGTTCTGACCGATTGCAGCATCCCCAGCACCATTTCTTTCATAATTTCGTACTTTTTTCGTGTACACAAACGATAGTCTATACACTGTGAGTATGCGTGTCGTCTGCTATAAAGTTTTCAAGTGGACCTATTTTACCACCCTGTGTGGGCGTTTTCCCTCTCGACCAATCCAAATCGGTTACATGGTTGGCCAAACTCTCTCTATATACGGCTCTGACTTGGTATGCATAGACTCCGGATGTGTGACTTGATTAATTCACTTTGGCTTTGGCTTTGAATACAACGTATCGGTATGATGTCATCTTGAACGAATCTAGCCATAATATCAATTGCTGGTGCTGTGCGCGATCCGACTCTGGAGAAGGAGAAGGAGAAGGAGAAGGAGAAGGAGAAGGAGAAGGAGAAGGAGAAGGAGAAGGAGAAGGAGAAGGAGAAGGAGAAGGAGAAGGAGAAGGAGAAGGAGAAGGAGAAGGAGAAGGAGAAGGAGAAGGAGAAGGAGAAGGAGAAGGAGAAGGAGAAGGAGAAGAAAGAGAAGGAGAAGAAAGAGAAGGAGAAGAAAGAGAAGGAGAAGGAGAAGGAGAAGGAGAAGGAGAAGAAAGAGAAGGAGAAGAAAGAGAAGGAGAAGAAAGAGAAGGAGAAGGAGAAGGAGAAAGAGAAGGAGAAGGAGAAAGAGAAGGAGAAGGAGAAAGAGAAGGAGAAGAAAGAGAAGGAGAAGAAAGAGAAGGAGAAGAAAGAGAAGGAGAAGAAAGAGAAGGAGAAGAAAGAGAAGGAGAAGAAAGAGAAGGAGAAGAAAGAGAAGGAGAAGAAAGAGAAGGAGAAGAAAGAGAAGGAGAAGAAAGAGAAGGAGAAGAAAGAGAAGGAGAAGAAAGAGAAGGAGAAGAAAGAGAAGGAGAAGAAAGAGAAGGAGAAGGAGAAGAAAGAGAAGGAGAAGGAGAAGATAAAGGAGGAAAAGGAGAAGAAAAAGAAGGAGGAGGAGAAGAAAAAGCATTATATTGTCTTCCGCCAGCCCCCCCTCCCCCCCCCATTTGATAGAAAAATATTCCTACATGTCAAAAGTGTGCTGTTTCCCAGTTAATATAACAGTATGCAACAGGAAATATTCTTCCGCTTGGGAATGGAACTTCCCCCAACTTGGGACACCTTTTGGAGGGACCTTCATTCCCTTTCTTCCTTTTTCAAGATTGTGTATTTTAACGACGAACGTTTGGTAAACGATTAAACAAAACTACAGAAATAACCTTGCGAAACATCACGGAACCATTTTAGGAGACCTCTGAAGTGAGTGGAGAGACACACATATATTATTGGTTACGTTATATCTTAACATTGCGCCTTGGTAATCAACCTGAGGAACACCATCAGAAACCGTTGGATAGGCCTATAAGTTATCTTTAACAGCTTTAAACAATTGCGCAAATTTGAACTTACTCTCGCATGCAGGTCCATAGAAACCGGAGGGACATGCGCACTTGCATTTGATTTGGTCAAGGGTTCCACAGTTCTGGCAATCCAGATTACACTCTGCGAATTAAGTTAATAAAAGAAAAAGGAATCATAACAACTTTATATATATATATATATATATATATATATATATATATATATATATATATATATATAAATATATATATAGAGTAGGTTGGCGTCTATCTTGGCGCAGAGTGCTCTATGTCCATTGGACAGAGCGGAATATCAGAGTTGTCTGAAGATCGCTATAACGCGTGAAACTCCGAGTTACAACTACTAGTGTTCCACTAGTCTCATCTAGTATCATCATATATATATATATACATGTATGTATATATATATATATATATATCAGTGGCGTAGCCAGACTTTTCCATCGGGGGGGGGGCAAAGGGGGGGGGGGGCGAAGGGTCTGATTGGTGGGGCAGACTAAGCTAGTACAAAAGACATACCAAACAGTCTGCATGACAAACTGTGGCAAATCGGGTATTGTGTCAGCAATGTAGGGTACAGATGGTCACTCTAGTTAGCTGACGTTTTATGTTATTTCCACATAGGTATTAATAACGATAAAACATATCACTGAAAAAGTCATCGATAATTCTCTTTAAAAATCTGAATAGACTATGCTCTTTCTGTCAGTATTCAAAGATAATCAGCATGATATCTGACTTGCCTGGGAGTGTAACCACCCCCCCAATCAACAAAATATGTTATCATTCCCCCTTCGGGCCCTTCTTTTGCACTTTCTAGGGCTCACTCACACAGTCTAGCGAAGGTTAATTCGCCTATTCTGATGACTGTCTGCGAACTTATCGACCAATTTCACGCCCTATTACAGACTAATTAAGGTGACCATATTTTCGTGACGGAAATCGGGGACATTTATTGCGTGACTGATATGGGGGAGGGGTTTAAGAGCTTGTGATTTGCCGTAGTTGCCATTTATACGGTCGAAAGAGTGCTAGGCTAGATCGATCTAGCATATTTTTAACAGTGTTTCCACTTTACACTGGCCCACCTGAAATACTGGTTATAAGTTCCGTCCTGCGACTGCACACTTGACTAAATTTTGTTTTTACAATTATTTTACTAATAATGTGGGATATTTTCGAAATTCCTGAACATTTTGACGAATCGGGGACATTTTCGGGGACACTTGTTCAACACACTGGACAGCACACTGTAATCGGGGACTGTCCTCGAAAATCGGGAACGTCTGGTCACCTCGGGCCTATGAGCTCACTACGAAAACACAAACGTATATAGACTACTAGGCTGTTCTGTGTTGAATGTACCTTACCCAAGAAACACATCGCGATTGGTCGCGTAGGCGTAGCAAAACATGTTGTAAGTTTCAGTGAAAATGCAAATTGTTTCTAAATACTGTGATACTCATTTTGCCATACACGTCACTCACGTGTGAATCATTTCGGAACACAATCCAGGGATCAGGGATAACCATGTGAACATAAACTGAACGTAGCCTCCGCTTGTGAGTGCCGCGGAGACCGTTTAATTAAATTGCCAATCCGTTTCCACATTTGACAATACAGAGACAGTGGCGTTTTTTGCGCTACTGCTTGGGTCAAATTCTTTTTCAAGGCAATGTTTCCATGGAAGTGATTTTTATTTTGGCCACCCAATTTCGCAGATAGAGAATTAGGTAAAAGGTAAAGAATACAAATTGCATAAAAACCATGGTAATATGCACATAGGCCCAGCAACATATTTAGTGTGCATTCAAATTTTTTTCTCAGTCAATAATTCCATTTGGGGGGGGGGCAAGTGGGGGGGGGGGGCGAGCATTTCAACTGGGGGGCTCCCGCCCCCTGTCCCCCGCTGGCTACGCCACTGATATATATATATATATATATATTTCTCCTTCTACAAAAGAAAAGTAGGCTATTCGGACAACAGCGCATTTCAGACATATGCACATAACACATTGACAGTGGATATGTGCATTTTTCTTTCAATCGTAACTAACTTTGGTGGTTTAGGCACACCTGTGTTTATGTTCTGTTGTGCGGTTTTGCCATGATGTGGTTGGGTTTGACCGTGCCAGAGTAAGAAAACTGGGGTTGGTTTGTTCGTTGTAAGCATGCATTAGGGTAACGCTGTCCGACTACTAGCCAAATACATTGAAAATTGTCGATATTATTACAAAAACTCATGCCAAAACGTACATGTATCGAGTAAGTGGTACATAATACATCTTAGACAGCTGTTACATTAACTTAAATAGAGAAGATGAGCCAGTGCCATATTTACCACATCCTTCCTCCCCAGTCTTGCATTTGGCTGGAAAAATGGAAACATTTGTGAATGTGAATGAATACGAAATATATATGCAGAGGCAAATGGAAGTCTCTGGTGTCAGAATTCTTAAGTCAAACGATATTAGAATTGCAAAAATAGGGCGATAAGGTATAGTCCACGTAAAATAATAACAGAAATAATAATAATAATAATAATAATAATAATAATAATAATAATAATTATAATCATCATCATCATCATCATCATCATCATCATCATCATCATCATCATCATCATCATCATCATCATCATCATCATCATCATCATCATCATCATCATCATCATCATCATCATCATCATCATCATCATCATCATCATCATCATCATCATCATCATCATCATCATCATCATCATCATCATCATCATCATCATCATCATCATCATCATCATCATCATCATCATCATCATCATCATCATCATCATCATCATCATCATCATCATCATCATCATCATCATCATCATCATCATCATCATCATCATCATCATCATCATCATCATCATCATCATCATCATCATCATCATCATCATCATCATCATCATCATCATCATCATCATCATCATCATCATCATCATCATCATCATCATCATCATCATCATCATCATCATCATCATCATCATCATCATCATCATCATCATCATCATCATCATCATCATCATCATCATCATCATCATCATCATCATCATCATCATCATCATCATCATCATCATCATCATCATCATCATCATCATCATCATCATCATCATCATCATCATCATCATCATCATCATCATCATCATCATCATCATCATCATCATCATCATCATCATCATCATCATCATCATCATCATCATCATCATCATCATCATCATCATCATCATCATCATCATCATCATCATCATCATCATCATCATCATCATCATCATCATCATCATCATCATCATCATCATCATCATCATCATCATCATCATCATCATCATCATCATCATCATCATCATCATCATCATCATCATCATCATCATCATCATCATCATCATCATCATCATCATCATCATCATCATCATCATCATCATCATCATCATCATCATCATCATCATCATCATCATCATCATCATCATCATCATCATAATCATAATCATAATCATAATCATAATCATAATAATCATAATCATAATCATAATCATAATCATAATCATAATCATAATAATCATAATAATCATAATAATCATAATCATAATCATAATAATCATAATAATCATAATCATAATAATGTAAACAATATACTAAAACGTAGGCACCCTTTGCGCGAGTCATTGTTTTGGGTGTATCAAGATGGCGCGAGCGACCTTCGAATAGAAGCAAATCGTATTGTTGTCAGCAGGTGCGATATGGCTTCTATGTATTCATTTCTGTGTGTATAACGTGTAAATTAACTAAAAATGTGTGACTTACAGCATAGGTTGTTTCTGCAGAATCCCTTTGCACAAGCAGTACAAGGATCTCCTCTCTCGTAAGGTTTTTCACCTTGCATGTTTCCGCTGGAAAAGACCAAAAATAAAAATTCGTTAATGCTGAACGTCTATTTCCCCGTAATGACAATAAAGACATACAGGGTTAGTAATGGAATACAAGAACTTGGCGGGATGCGCGAACAGTACCCTGCACATGATTTCATAGGTGGGTTGCCGGTGGTGGTGGTAGGGGTGGTAGTGGGGGGGGGTGGTTCCCCTATTTTTATTTCTATTGGGGAGATGAAGGATTATGGAAGGGAGTCGTAGGAAAAATGGTATACTTTTTACCTGACTTTATGTAAAACATCCCAGACAGACTGCTTCCCCATTTTTTTTTTGATGCATGTGTGTATGTGTTGGGGTTGGGGGTAGGAGGGGGTGGCTCGGTTATCCGCCCATCTCCTATTCGTGCTCACAGGCGGGGAGGGGGAGGGCATATAGTGTCAAGTAGTTTTAATTACTATAGCTTTTACCGACAAATTGATAAATTTACTACTAAACGTATCAATACAAATTAACGTATCAATATAACTGTGTGTGGACAGTATTTTAACCGAATCTTATAAGTTTGTCTGCTTAGAAGGTTAAAGTGACATTGTCATTTGTGCTATAAAGTTAGAAATTAATGTTTTGTTACATTCAGTAGACAAATGTCCATGTTTTACTCAGTTAAATATATAATACCATTTCTTGCGAAATATAGACACAGGTTACTTCGTTACTTACGCAGGGGAGTAGTTGCAGGTTACCAGCCAAGCGTTCTCAAACGTTCTTTTGGAACTTCTTGCCCATCGACAGAATTTGATCCCACAACCAACCTTTGTTGTTTCAGCCCAAACGACCTATAACATTGAATGAAAAGTAACTAAGAGCAATTATTATGTGAGAAAAATTTATACAAATAATATAGTGGATAGATAGTAATATAGAAAAGAAAAATAATTAATAAAGATAACAAGCAATAATCAATTTTGTCATACTAAGACTTCATACTTAGACTTGATCAAGCCTTCGGGTGTATGTATAGACCCCCCCCCCCCTCCAAAAAAAAGAAGAAAGAAGCATTTTGACGTCTCTAAAATGGAATGTGAGTTTTCTTATAGCTGTTTTAGGGAAATGTTTTATTACAAAGATGTCTATCACAATGACTAGCTAGGCGTCTTTGTCCATAAAAATACATTCAATTTAACAATTTTCTAATGTTTATATTTGTTAACTCTGATAAACTCCGGGGTGATATGTCATCAGGTTAAAAATTGCTCTATCAGTTGGTGGGAGCCACACCTTAATTTGCATCAACCTGTAGACTTCATTGAGAACTATTGCATGATCGGCTCATACACACACAATAACGTTAATTTTGGGACACAAGTCAACCGCAAATGGTTGAGTCTTTCACCTTTTACATCTCCTTTTGGATATTCATATGGCGTATACTTGGTTTGCGTTTCTAGATTGTTTGTTTACCTGAGTATAATGGCCGCAAACTGCTCCTTTTCTGCATGTGTTCATGGGGTAGCTGAAGTTCGCCACTTCGCTATTCCACATATCAACTGGTAGGGTCACTACCGGGGGATTATCGCCTCCTTCATCTAGCCATGAAATGAACAAATTCTGGCCAATTCCTTGGTAATCTGCATGCACACGTTTGTCGGGATGTGCGTAAAAACAACCATTACTCCATTCCTGTGCTTGTTCTGCAAGTTTGGACCTCCACAACTGTCGACATATAAAATAGTAATAAATATTTTTCAAAATGTATCAAGGAATAAGTTAACCTAATAAAATAACGATTTTGCTCTATCGACGGATTAAATATATACATGGATATATCCTTAATGTTATTGGAATGAAATTTTAGCTGCACAAAATATACTGCTGAAAGCATGAATCACTGATTCTCACATAATGTCTAAACTCACACATTTATAAGATTATACATATATATAAATATATCTCTCTTTATATATGAATTATATCATATATATATATATATATATATATATATATATATATATATATATATATATATACATTTACATATATATATATATATATATATATATATATATATATATATATATATATATATATATATATATATATATATATATATATATTTTATCTAATACTGAAACCTTTAGGAAAGACCATGAAGCAATAAAAACAGAACTTACTTAATCGAATCTTACTGAATTCACGTTGGAAATTGTGAAATCTATCTATCTATCTATCTATCTATCTATCTATCTATCTATCTATCTATCTATCTATCTATCTATCTATCTATCTATCTATCTATCTATCTATCTATCTATCTATCTATCTATCTATCTATCTATCTATCTATCTATCTATCTATCTATCTATCTATCTATCTATCTATCTATCTATCTATCTATCTATCTATCTATCTATCTATCTATCTATCTATCTATCTATCTATCTATCTATCTATCTATCTATCTATCTATCTATCTATCTATCTATCTATCTATCTATCTATCTATCTATCTATCTATCTATCTATCTATCTATCTATCTATCTATCTATCTATCTATCTATCTATCTATCTATCTATCTATCTATCTATCTATCTATCTATCTATCTATCTATCTATCTATCTATCTATCTATCTATCTATCTATCTATCTATCTATCTATCTATCTATCTATCTATCTATCTATCTATCTATCTATCTATCTATCTATCTATCTATCTATCTATCTATCTATCTATCTATCTATCTATCTATCTATCTATCTATCTATCTATCTATCTATCTATCTATCTATCTATCTATCTATCTATCTATCTATCTATCTATCTATCTATCTATCTATCTATCTATCTATCTATCTATCTATCTATCTATCTATCTATCTATCTATCTATCTATCTATCTATCTATCTATCTATCTATCTATCTATCTATCTATCTATCTATCTATCTATCTATCTATCTATCTATCTATCTATCTATCTATCTATCTATCTATCTATCTATCTATCTATCTATCTATCTATCTATCTATCTATCTATCTATCTATCTATCTATCTATCTATCTATCTATCTATCTATCTATCTATCTATCTATCTATCTATCTATCTATCTATCTATCTATCTATCTATCTATCTATCTATCTATCTATCTATCTATCTATCTATCTATCTATCTATCTATCTATCTATCTATCTATCTATCTATCTATCTATCCAGGCGCGTATCCAGGGGGGGGGGGCGTTGGGGGCGCGCGCCCCCCGGGTAAGAAAAAGAGGAGAGGGAAAAAAGAGAAGAAAAAAGGGAAAAAAGAAGGGGAAAATAGGAGGAAGGAGGGAGAGGAAGGAAAAGAAAAAGAAGAAAGAGAAAAAAGGAGAAAAGGACGAACCCACCACTTCTTGAGATTGTTCTAATGTGCATGAAAACGCGCGCCCACAACCCTACGCCCAACCCCTCTCATCACTGCCCGATGAGTTACGAAACTGAATTAATGACCTTTGCCCGTAGTACCAAGACCTCTTGACAAAATCCGGCAACACACTACTTCATCGATAACAAGTGATTGGGTTGTGGAGGTCGTGCACTGACCTACATGGAGTGTGACCACTCCCGGCTTTGCAATTTCCCAAGATCAGGCCCCGAAGAAATCCAAAGGGCACTGCACTGTATGAACATCTAGCAGTATCTAGCGATATCTAGAGATGAAAATCTAGAGATCTTCCCTAAACTGAAAGCAGATAGAGAATCGAAGCCTTCAATGTGTAATGAACATGAAACTGTGCGTCTTTCGAAATGAAAAGAATGTGGGGCGCAACTCCTATGGGCTCCTATGGGCCCTATGCTTAGGTTTGATAACTGTATTTGTACAGAAGTCTCCATTATACTCCAAACAGTAGGGGGGGGGGAGGGGCACTTGCTCACCCCTGGAAAATTAAAAAAAAAAGTTAAGCATATGACATTTCAATGATTTCCCCCCAGCCAACAGTTCTCTAGTTATGTTCATTGCATACTGACCCAAAATGCATTACTGAAAGTCAAAATCCTAAGACATGAGATCTCAAAATATCCGATGTGTAAATGCAGCCTGAACGGGAAGTGTCTTTTCCGACGATCTAGGAGTATTTTTTGGCAAAAAATCGTCGCACGCTCCGCGCCAACCGATGGTGGCGCTCCGCTTAGATAGTATCAAGTAGTGTGTTACACCTATATGACCTACTGACCCCCCTTACTACATTTCTGCGGACACCCTTGCTAGGCCTCCTAATGGGGGCCCCTCTGGGCCAGGAGCCACCCCCAGGCTCATCGTTACGCCACTGGTGGAGCATTGCACAATAAACATATAATAGTTATTTATTTCAGTCTCATTTCAATTATTCGAATTTTTAAAGCAAACAGATATCACATCATATCAGTGAGCATGAAAATGGCGTTCCGGGATGAACAGCCTCCAAACTGTAGATGTGCGTAGTGTTCGGTTCCGGAAATATCTGGTATATTTTCATTTCCTTCAACGAAGTTTTATAGTAGCTGTTATAAGAGGTTTTAATATTTGTACACCAATAACTTAACTGTGTCTGAATTTTCTAAACTTCCCTCACCAACATTCTTCTCCATACTTCCCTCTACTAGTGCAATTTTGACCGGTCTGTTAGGGGTTGAAGGAGATTTTTCTATATTGGTTGTCCATAGATGAAATTTTTGTGCAACATTAAGGGTATGTTTTGAAGTGAATTTATCCAATTTTGAACAAAAAATAAGCTTAAAACCTTAAAAAGTGGGGCTGGGGGGGGGGGGGGAGTATCAAAACCAGAAATGCATACGACATGCACAGCATCGTCACTGATTGTTCTTATATCATATTAAAAAGCTAGTCCGAAAATTTCATATTTCAGATTTTACTTTTGAATGTTTTTTATTAACAAAAACTGTACATATGCCTGAAGGAAACTCTTTTCATTAGATGTACTGCCAACGTGGCAGGAATCATGCTTGTCTTGCTTTTGAAACTACATACATTCAGAAAATGTTGTACGAAGGTTAAAATTTTACTTGATGTTCATGTCAAATAAGAACACTAAAGCATTTAAGTAAAATTTACTTGAATTTACTTAACTGCTGTTTTGTAAAGTTTTACATGATCAGCATGTAACGCAACTACAAAATTTTTATGTACAATTTTGCCAGCGATTTCAACATAGCACCCGTTCATAAGTGTTTCATACGTTAATTATTAAAAGCAGCTTGATTCCTTGTTCTTTAAGTAGATCACAACAGAAAAGCACATTCAAGAGACAACAAAGAGGAATGACAACACAAATAATTCAGAATATTTGATGAATTCAACCTTTTATTTCAACCCTTAAGAGGGTTTCCCGAGCATCTACAATCATGCATGAATAGTGAACTACAGTCATGATATTTTATCCTTTGTGTCCAGTTATGGATGGCAAGGTATCAAGGTACTATCTCTTAAATGTGCATGCTTACGAAAATTTAAATAATTTCCTTTTTAGTTTCTAAGATGCATGTACAAAAAAGCATTGGTCGACTTAGGAATTTTCACCCAACTCCCTCAACATGTAAAAATAGTTGAAAGCTCCCAAAAATTAACATAATCAACTGTCTGATTGCAAAATTTGGCAAAGATTCAACTCTACGCGCAGCATTAACTAAAATCTCTTGCATGGATACGTAAATGATCTGTTCATGGTTACTTAAGTTTCAATAACAAAAAATCATATTACAAGAAACATGATAATCGTTCTATGTCATATGAGCTTTGCAACTTAAACATGCTGGTATATAAAGAGCATTCTAGTACTTTTCCAACAAGTAAAGCTTACTATCAGCGCTTTGATAGGGTAATACTATAAAGCACAATGGATCAATACTTATACATCCTCAAGTAAGTTGAAGGATCTTGAATATTTGGTATTAGCCAGTTAAGAAATTAGTTTCCTTCTCTTTTCACATAAATACCCCACCTCTTCAACGTTTATAGTAAACATCATTTTATAGCTAAAGTTAAATCATAATCAAATGTCGGTTTTGAAGACAATTACAAAGATACAACTCTTCCTGTAGTCACCCATATATAAGCAGCATTTTCAAAATCTGCTGCAGATAATAGTTTAATTTCAATTAAGAGTCAACAATCAACCAGTACCAAATAAAGAATGAAGAATGAAGAATGAAATGAGCCGATATAATCTTCTTGTGGGGCATCGCACAATAAACAGATGAAAGTTATTTATTTCAGTCTTTTGTTTTCAATTACTCGAGTTTGTAAAGCATACAGCAGATATCGCATCATACCACTGAGCATGAAAATTGCGTTCCAGGATGAACAACCTCCAAATTGTATATGCACCCAAGCCGAAAAGGTGTGAGCTTATATTTGTTCTTAACGTGTAGCATATTATGCATTTATATGCCAGGGTGTTATAACACACTAACACGTGTTATGTTTTGGGAGCATGCTAGAGCTAGATATGTTAAAGATACAA